>NC_030418.2:6526353-6813853 GCF_001660625.3 Ictalurus punctatus | reverse complement strand
TATGGTCATTATAAGGTTCTTCATGACCTCAATAAACACTCATTATGTTATTAGAAACACCTGCACATTCCTGCAATTATTCAGTCAGCCAATCAATCCTCAACTGGTCTTCTGGTAGCGTAGCCGAGCTGTCTCAAGGTTCAACATGTTGTGTATTCTGAGATGCTTTTCTCCTCACTATGGTTGTAAAGAGTTGTTATTTGTATTAGTATACCCTTGCTGCCAGCTCAGAGCAGTCTGGACGTTGTCCTCTGTTCAACAAGGCATTTCTGCCCACAGAACTGCCGGTCATTGGATGTTTTTTGTTTTTTACACCACTCTGTGGAAACTCTAGAGACTGACATCCCAGAAAATCAGCAGTTCTGACATACCTTTACGTTTACATTTATTCATTTAGCAGATGCTTTTATCCAAAACAAATGAGGAAATACAAGTAAATACATACATACTCAAATCAGCCCAGCTGGCACTAACTACCATGCCAAGCTGAAATTCGCTGAGATCACATTTTTTCCCCTATTCTGATGTTTGATGTGAACATTAACTGATGCTCTTGACCTGTATCTTCATGGTTTTATGCGTTGCACGGCCACATTACAAATAAAGTGGCCAGTGAGTGTAAGTGGACCAATATAATTTATTCTTTCTGTAGAGAACACTTACTTTTGCCTTGTTTGCAGTACATGAGGGTGCGCACGGTGCAAGGCCAGGAGTACGTTTGCAAATCAGGAGCCAAATTTCATGGAGGAATGGGACAGAAATTTCTCCTAGTTGATTGCCAAAAAGTGTTTTTTGGATCATACAGGTAAGTTACTAAAGAGTGTCATCCGTTCAAAAAAACATGGTTATTGGATTGAGACTAAATGTGTAATATCTGAATATATAAAATTACTTCCACCACCTCCTGGAATATGTGTCTTATGTGTTGTTAACCTGAAAATCATTTTAAAAATGTTTTTAGCTCATATCCCTGGTTGTGTTGTACTTAATACCCATGTCTATGCATTTTTGACTGTCACCTTGCATATGTAAGTGAGGAAAACACTTTCACCCATAAATGAAGACTGCGTTATCATTTCCATTTAATGTTCTCTGTAACACTTTAGTTTGAATAGCAACAGTCTGTAGCAAATTGTAAATGTTATCAGAATATTAGTTAGAATAACATGTGAGTGCATACACAAGTGCTAAAACTGGTTTACTACATCTAGCTAAATAATTGCATGAATTTGCACGGAAATGAAGATCACACAGAGGTGGTCATTGTAATCGCTAGGCACTACATGGAAGCTATGGCAACTAGCAGGAACGTGAAGTCAAGAATATATATTGACTGATCAACATGCAGTGATTTAGAAGGGAAATAAAAAATTATGAACAGAGTGCAATAGTACACGCTTCTTGTATTTCCTACATTCATTTTCCGGTATATTAATTTGTAATTATATAGGGTAATATGTGCATAAAACTAGATCATTAAACTAGATATATGTACATTCCAAAATGATATCAGCTTGGCATTTTTTATGATCAGGCTGCATTCACATTTCTCATGTTGTCATACCATTTATTCAAATTTTATTCAGTATTTTCAGGTTCTCATTCAATATATACAGTATTTAGGTTTCATTCAGTTTGTATTAAATGTAAAGTAAATGTAAATTACATTCTTACTCTGTCGTTCACAGTCTCATGTGGTCCTGTGAAAAGATCCACCTGAGTATGGTTCAAGTCATAACTGGTGGGTTAGTGGAGTCTTACGACGAGGAGTTCCGGACTCTTTATGCCCGCTCCAATATTCCAGTTGAGTTCCAGTCTCAGGATGTCTTGACAGACCGAAGGATGAATGGCACAACTGAGAATTACTTTGGTCATTCCATCAGACCCTTTGAAAGGAAGGATCATTTGAGGCATACACTTGACTCTGTGTATCGACAAACCTGTGAAAGACAATCAGGCTTTAGGAGCACAGAGGAAAATCTTCCTATACCTCACCATAGTAGATTTCTTCAAAATGCGTTGGAGTACAACAAGCGGCACAGCTATGCAGGGGAACGACGGGAACCCTCACACATCAATCAGCACCCCAGGTATGGCACCAGTAACTGGAATGTAGCAGAAGACATCAGGTCTTATGGGAGGAACTACCCTGCTGTTATGGAGAACCCCTATGAAAGCTCCAGATTAAACTTCCTGAACAGGAATGCTAACATGCGCCAGTCCTACCATGGTCATGATAAACAGGTTCTCTCAGCACAGCATAACTTGCCAAGTTTGGCAAATACCTCCAAATCTTTTCTGCGCACATGGAGGATAGAATCTTACCTCAATAACAATGATGCACACATTGCAGAACCATATGATTATCTTGACCAATATGAGATGGAGAACAAACCTGTTCCTGCAATGCCCTCTCGTCTTAGGTCCTCACTGGTCTTTAGGTCCATCATCCCAGAGGATTCAGAACCCAACAGTTACACAAACGATCCCTTATCAGCTGTACGCCATGAGGATCAATTGGGAATACAGCCAGGTGTACCATACTATTCCTCAACACAATGGAATCAAACAGATTTAATGGACAATCGAATCCAACCTGATGACTTTATGTTAAAAAGACGAAGTATACAGGTCCCAGACCACTCAGGAAACAACTTAGGCTTTGGCTCAAGAAGAGATGTAATATATAACAGTCTCGGCAGAGCTAAAAGTCGATTTCAGGTTAAGGAGCCTGTGCTCCCACAAGACAACTTGTACAAAAGGCACAGTGTAGCAGACCCTAGGCATAACACATATAATAGTAACAAAGAGACTTCCAGCCATATGTATGGACATCTGTTGAGAAATCAAACGGAGAAGGATCCGGTAGTTGAGAATTCAAAAAGTGGAGGATATCCCCAAAACCTCAAAGAGGACCAGAGATCCATCTCACATTCAGACTTCAAAAAGGCTGAACGCAACAACGTGCAATGTGCTATTTGGCAAGAACCTCCCTCAAGAACCATGTCAGCAACAGCTCTAGAAGTGGAGGATGACAACCAGAAAAAATCCAATGCAATATCATCGCCAAGGTTCTTTAAAAAGAGTACCAAGAAAATCAAATCACTCCTAAACATTCCAGAGAAGCGGGACAGCTCACCAAAAAGAAAGCATGTCTCAAGTCTTAAAATAGGTAGCAGTTCTGACACCATTATTTCTGATGACAATGAACAAAATGCACAGCAGGATGACAAACAAAAGAGCTCCACAGCCAATTCTATGAAATCCACTGACAGCAGCATATTGAAAAGGACAAATGGGAGGATCCCTGGAAATGAATATCCTGCTGCTGTCTTGACTGGAGAATCATCTGCTCCTCGTTTTAATACAGAGGAGTTCCATGGCGATGGGTCTGTGAGAGCACCAGATCGGCTGTATTACAACAGTCACGACAATAAAAGAAATATGGTACAGGGCACCACCAGTCAGTGGCAGCGAGAGCAAGTTGGAGTCAATAGGGTGTACAGCCGTTTTGAGCCCCTTTGTTCCTTTGACACTAAACATACCTCTTCAGGACAGGGCACCAATGTGTCCATAAATAAAGCAGAGAGTCACAGAAGCTCTGTCCAAACAAGAGGAAATACAAATACTGATCCGAGCAACCATATAGCTCAACATACACATGGACATGAAAATAAATTAGGACGTTTCATACAGAGGGTTGGAAATTTAATAACCAAGAATAAGTAACTCAGGCTGTATAGTATGTACTGTATAAATAAGGGAAGCAGGGAGGTGCTTTCTTGGAGTTTTTTAATTGGCACAATTAATTTCACAATTATTTCATTTGTTTTCAACTTTTTTCAGAACAGGGAAAACCCGATCTTGATTAATCTGCTACATTATTGTTGAGAGAAAAAAAAAACAATTCCATAAACTCAGCTGTAGAAGAAAGAAGAAAACAACTTACCGTAACGATTATATATCAACTTCGCCTTGGTATAATTTGAAAATTGGTGCAATAAATTATATTGGACTACTTGTGTTGTAGCAGGGAGATTGAAACATGCTGCATACGATCCTGCACTGCTCTCTTGTTTTAGGTCATTTTTCAGGTCCATCACACCAGAGGATCCAGAACCCAGTATTTATGTATTTCTGAATGCCATGACAATTAATTTGGAATACAACCAGATGCACAATACTACTCCTCAATGAAATCAAACAGAATTAGTCACTAGGCATGTTCAACTTGATCAGTTTATATTAAACACACGTCATGTACAGGTTCCACTCCACTCAGGAAACAACTGATAATTCTCGTAGGACATCTGTTGCTTTGACTGTTGTTACCTGAATTGTTTACATTTGTAATGAAAGGTACAATGGATAAAAAACATCTACACACCCCTGTTAACAATGGCAGGTTTTTGCGATGTAAAAAAAAAAATAAACCAAAATAAATCATGTCAGAAATGTTTTTCTCCCTCAGTGTGAATTTATGACATAAAAATTAAGTGAAGAACAATCATATATATATATATATATATATATATATATATATATATATATATATATATATATATATATATATATATATATATATTATACGTACTATAAAATATGGCACATCTTGACTTTTCCCACTATTTCTTGTAAAAAAAAAAAATTCTAGTTCCATCAAATTGTAAGGGCATCTCCTTTGCACAGCCTTCTTCAGGTCACCCTCAGATTTTTAGCTGGATGGTCCAGGCTTTGGCTAAGTAATTCAAAAACTTTGGATGTATGCTTTGGGTCATTGTCATGCTGAAAGGTGAAATTCCTTTTCATCTTCAGCTTGCTAGCAGACATCTAAAGGTTTCACACTAAAATCGACTGGTATTTGTATGATTCCCTCACCTTGATAAAATCCCTAGTTCTGACTGAAGAAAAAAAGCCCTAAAACATGATGCTGCCTTCACCGTGCTTCACCATGGGTATGGTGAACCTTTGTTTTCAGTATCTGGTGTGACCCCCCTAGTGCAGCAATAACTGCAACTAAATGTTTCCAGTGACTGTTGATCAGTCCTGCACATCGGCTTGGAGGAATTTTAGCCCGTTCCTCAGTACAGAACAACTTCATCTGTGGGATGTTGGTGGGTTTCCTCACATGAAATGCTTGCTTCAGGTCCTTCCATTGGATTTCAGTCAGGACTTTGCCTTGGCCATTCCAAAGCATTATTCTTCTTTAACCATTCTTTGGTAGAAGAACTTGTATGCTTAGGGTCGTTGTCTTGCTGCATGACCCGCTTTATCTTGAGATTCAGTTTATGAATAAACCTCCTGACATTTTCCTTTAGAATTCGCTGATATATTTCAGAATTCATTCTTCCACCAATGATGGCAAGCCATCTTAGCCCAAATGCAGCAAAACAGGCCCAATCCATGATACTACCACCACCATGTTTCACAGATGGGATAAGGCTTTGAATGAAAACTATGCATAAAAAATGCAATTTTCTCCAAACATAACTCTTCTCATTTAAACCAAAACTTTCTATTTTGGTTTCATCCATCCACAAAACAAAATTTTTCCAACAGCCTTCTGGCTTATCCGTGTGATCTTGAGCAAACTGTAGACAGACACCAATGTCCTTTTTTTTTTTTTTGGAGAACAGTGTTTGTTTTTTTTTCCTTGCAAACCTGCCATGCAAACTATTGTTGTTCAGTGTTCTCCTGATGGTGGACTCATAAACATTAACATCAGTCAATGTGAGAGAGGCCTTTATATACTTAGAAATTACCCTGGGTTCCTTTTGTGACCTTGCAGATTATTACACGTCTTGCTCTTGGAGTGATCTTTGTTGGTTGACCACTGCTGGGGAGGGTAACAATGGTTTTGAATTTCCTCAATTTGTACACAACCCATCTGACTGTGGATTGTTGGAGTTTGGACAGATGCAGTCACAGTTAAGAGCTTTATTGAAAAGCATATAATCCAGAGGGCAAGGCAAAAACAACAACAAAGACAGGCAGAGGTCAGACAATCAGGCTAAGGCATGTAAGACAAATATCAAGGTCAAGGGTAAAGCAGAATCATAGCCAGAATAACAACACGATAGCAAGGCTAAACAACAGAGACAATAGCAACTGAGCATATTACTTCACAAAACATTATGAATGAGCAGTCTCTTTTATAGTGTGGTGTGTTAGTGAGTGTGATTGGGAAAAGGTGTGTCTGATTAGTCCTCAGGAGAAGATGTGGTGTGTACTTTTGGGAGTTGTAGTTGTCGGCCATGTTTGTAGCTTTCAGTGCACCAACAAGATCCCTGTCCCTGTCCTTTAAATAAAAAAGGGTGCTTATTCACACTTGTCATCCCATTCCTTTGAAATCACCTGACTCTAATTTCATCTTTAAATTAACTGCTAATCCTAGAAGTTCACATACTTTTGCCACTAACAGACATATAATATTGGATAATTTCCTTAAGTAAATAAATGACCAAGTATAATATTTTTGTCTCATTTGTTTAATTAGGTTCTCTTTTTTAGGACTTGTGTGAAAATCTGATGATGTTTTAGGTTATATTTATGCAGATATTTAGAACGTTCTAAAGCATTAGCACACTTTCAAGCAACATTGCACCTTTTGGAATTATGTTATTATTATACCTTTTGGAATTGCTGTAATCAGACCATAACACATTTTGCCACATTATTTGTCAGCTAAAAAGCATGCACCTCCTCTAATGTTGCCGTAGGTCTCTTGGAAGTCTCCCTGGTAAGTTTTTGTCTTGTCCTTTTGTAAATTTTGGAGGGATGTCCTGTTCTTGGTGATGGCACTGTAGCGCTCCATTTTCTCTATTTATTGATGATGGAGTTTACAGTGATCCATGTTACATCTAATACTTTGGAAATTCTTTTATACCCCTCTCCTGATCGATACCTTTCAACAAGTGAGATACCATGCATGTTTTGCAAGCTCTTTGCGGACCATGACTTCAGCAATCAGATGAACCCAAGAATACAGTATGTGAAGAAAATCTTACAGAAGCAGCTGATCTTTATTTGTGGCTAATCAGTATAATTTCATTGATGACAGCTGTATGATAATTATTTTTGAACTTCAGATTGAATGTGAATGGTTCATTCTGAACACAGCCACATCCCCAATTATAAAAGGGTATGCACACGTACAGTATAAAACCAGATTACTGTAACTTTTTTTTTTTAATTTCTCCCCCTTTTTTATTAATTTTTTCCCCCTAAAATGTTTCTGAGTTTTTTTCACTTCATTGTATACTTTGTAATTTTACATTCAGGATGAAGTTCTAACATGATTTATCTTGGTTTCATATTTTTACGTCACAAAAACTTGCCATTTTAACAGGGGTTTGTGGACATTTTATATGGGTTTTATTTTTTAAATAATGTTTTTACCTTGTATGCAAAATGCTACAGTACTTCTTCAGAATGAGGAGGGGGGGGGTTTACATAATTAAACTTCAGTCATGGTGCATGTCAAAGGCTTTATACCATGCAGTGACCAATTTGTGAATAGGAAAGCAAATGAAAGTTTACTGTGAGTTAACATTGTGCGGTTATGCGCATGCATAAGATATGGCAAAATACTTTCCACAATGCATGATATGTTTCTCAATATACTATTTTGATAATAAAGTGCCACATATTAGAAGAATTTGATTTAAGTCTTTTACAAGCAACTACATTATTTAATAAGGGAAAAAAAGGAAAATATACTGATTAGTATGAAAACTGATTTTACATGGTACAATGAGTAACTATTATAAAAGTACATATACCTGAATAAACCCACAATACTTAGAAAAGTGTATTATAAATGAATATACTGTATCATGATATTAATATTAGAGATTAATATCATATTGTCCAGCCCTAGTCAATACCATGATGATCAATTGTGTAGCAGAGTAATACACAACCAGGAAAAACATAATGTATTTTTTAATACAAAGGCCGCTATACTTTAATGATTTGTCAGACTTGTGCACTACACAAAAGACAGAATCTGCATGAATTTATAACCTTTCTACAAGCTTGAGACTGAGTGCTTTGTTTCCTGCATGAAAAATCTGCGTGTACTTACAGATGAGGATGCTCGATTTTTGAAGGTTCAGGGATAATGAGAGTCCACAGGAGATAACCTCTACAACAAAGATACAGTAATTCATTCATTCATTCATACAGTAATTCATTCACTGTCATTCATAAAACTTCAAATTTTGCAGTGGTATCATTTAACTGCATTCTTATACAATGCATACCTTTTCCCCACAGTTTCTAGGCATGCTAAACATATTCATTCTTTGAGTCCTTTCGTAAGATCATTTTTGTACCAAAATTAGTCTCTTTGACACTCAGTAGTTGGAAGAAGGTTGTATTGAAAATTTGCCACACACTACATGCAAATGAATCTACAGAGCAACACTGAATGCCAGTTTTGCCTTGAAACTCTCCTGACTTACTGAGATAACAAACAAAACTTCAATTTAAGGCAACACTGTTTCAAATGTTTCTAGATTTACTGTTTTTGCAGATTATTTTAAATCAATTTGTAACTGCTAATTGTGTTGTACACACAATAAACTCTCACTGATGCTAAGCACCACTCTTGCAAATCTCCACAACCCCTGAAAATTAGGGGTCTGGGTTGAATACTGGAGAGGCTTCCCTGATTATTAAACAATTATAATAAATAATAGCCGTTAGCAGTGGCAGCTGGTGGTTTTTCAAATCGGGGAAGCACATGTGTGTGTGTAATTGAAGTGTATATCTGTGTGTGGTGTTTTATCTGTTGATCTGCCCTTCTGTTTAATTCTCAGTGTCCCCTCATAAGTAAAAGAATCCACAGACTCTTACAAAATCAGGTAGTAGTGTTTCCCAGCTAACTAGCTAACACTTACCAACTACTTCAATTACACTGACTAAGATAGAAAATATATTTTATAGATAGATATCCATCTATCCATCTTCTATATCGCTTATCCAACAGGGTCACGGGGAACCTGGAGCCTATCCCAGGGATTATCGGGCACAAGGTGGGGTACACCCCAGATGGGGTGCCAATCCATTGCAGGGCACAAGCACATACATATTCACACATTATGGACACATTGGACATGCCAATCAGCCTACCATGCATGTCTTTGGACACTGGGGGAGTACCTGGAGGAAACCCATGCAGCATGGTGTGTACATGCAAACTCTGTGCACACAGGGCAGCAGCAGGAATCGAACCCCTAACCCTGGAGGTGTGAGGCAAACGTGCTAAGCAAAAACAAAAACAAACATCATTATTATTATTATTAACTCTATACGTACAATTTTCTTTTACAATATTTAACAATTACAATGATAAAATAACAAGCTATACTAGCTGTGTAAAAATGTTATGGATTTGGTTACGGACCAACTGCTGTCGTGCTCCGAGCACTTTTTCTGGTATTTTTTTTGGTTCTCTGAGCACTTTTTTTAACTGGTATGTTTAAGTTTGAGATGTCATTCATGTTCATGTTTCGGTGATATGTAGTTGTTTATTTTTCCACCCCTCTGAGAGGTCTCCCAGTCAACACATGGAGAAGCCATGCATCAGGGCTTCCTGAGGAGTCTATAGAAGCTGTGCTTCTCTGGAGTTCTGCAGGCAGTGTATTGGGGGCTTCAAAGGACATTTTCATGCAGGCTGAGCTGTCCACTGATAGCAGTTTGAATTAAATGACCAAACAGCCTGACACTGCAGTAAAACATTTGGTCATTTGATCACAAAACTATATATTTTCTTGAAGAATGATGAATTATACAGACACATTTCTATATTTAATATAGAAACAGTTCATTGTCAGATTTTAATGAGGCCAGGCGTAAAGCTGTCTCAGGCTGTTGGACATTTCAGTTTATAAATGAATATAACCTAAGGGCCACTCAATACACCAGCACCCTAATAGGTATTTTCAAGTATTGTGTGTGGACATGTTTTTGGACATGTTTTTATATCTCAGTGGGGACCAAATGTGGGGACACTAGGACAAGAATATCTTACTTCTTTGTCTTCTTTGAATGATGGATTGTTATACCTTCACCCAAGCAATGTGGAGGTTGTTGTTGATGTCAGTGACTGTTGTTTGGTGGTTTTGGGGGATTTCTTGCAGTGGAAGTACTTTTGACACACATGTATAAGAACAAAAAGATCATTTACCAGCATACCTTGCAGAGTCACAGCTCTGAAAGGGCCATATTGTTGAGAGAAAACAAGATTCCTTAATTCTCAATAAACTCTGACAGGTTTGAAAGGTTGCATGTCCTTCAACACAACCCTCTTGACATCCCAGTGGCCAGTCTTCCTTCCAGTTCATTAGAGTTACAGTCCTGGGAGGACAGACTTGTCAATTGAACTGTCATGCTTAACTCCAGCTTTAGTAGGGACCAAAATTGAAGGTGGATCAGCCTCTTACAGCTTGCATCAGCCACTTACAGAATTGGAATTTGAGTTATTTCATGCCACCTACAAACTCCACTGTCTATCAAATAGATGGACTGGTTGTGTCATACAAATAAAAACAGGGCCGTTTTGGCCAGAACACAGTTTCACGAAACAGAACCAGTTGGACGACATAAAACCCATAAACTGCATAAAACAGAGTGAGTTGGATCAGGACAATTCCGGTACCATCCTAGGTACCAACATTTGAGTGGTCTGTTTTAAAGTGTAAAAGAGTGTGATGATTATTCCAGGGTACTGTTTTTTCCCCCTAAATATTTATATTTTTAATGTGGCAACTTCATCTAATGTGCAGCAAAACACTGACTCTATGCATTGTCACCTAACTGAGCTCTGTGGCGTTAGTGAGTGAACCAATCCAAATCAATAAATCTGGGAGATTTTAAATAAAGCTGTGTTAATAAAGCTGGGTGCTGGGTACTGGGTAGATAACAATATTCCTTCTACTCTGTTCATTTTGCACACTGTGACCACAGCCACAGGAACCACACCTGTTGTACCAATTTCTTTCTTTTGTTTAATCCACTTTAGCAAAATAACATTGCCATCTAGAAAGGGAATGATGAGCAAGTTTTAGCTACAATATTATCTAGCTAGTTATGTAATGTGCCTAGTTAATGTGCCTTTTGTGTGAAATTATCAGCAACGCATCATAATTGCACCAACAGTTTATAAAATTGTGCAGTCTGATTTCAATGAAGCTGTGATCAACGATCTGAAAGATTGTGTTTTTCATTCAAGTCGTATTTCCCCCAACTTCCTATTAGGGGGTTACTCTAAACATTCACTAGATAGTAGAATACTGTATATCATAAGTCAAGTGTGATAGCCTCTCAGCATAATTTTGTTTGAGGCTGTCATTATTGTCCTGCCTGACAAAAATCTATGGTCACAAGACACTCCTGATCAATATCAGTATGGAAAAATAAGTCTCCAGCAGTGACTTTGAAATTTTTTTTTTTTAGATGATGCCAAATTGCCTCACATTTTCAGTGAATCGTGCCTAGGAAGTCCACACTCTGATCTGACATGAACCATTTTTTTGTTTGTTTTTGACATACTCTGCAGCTTGCATCCATCAGTTCACTGCTGTGGTTTCTAAAAAGCATTCAATCAACTGAGTCAAGTGGATGATCCAGCTTCAGTTTCATAATATCAGCTTCTGCTTTACACTCTGATCATCAGACATTCTGGTGGAAGGTTATCAGTCCTCTCTGTCAAAGTGTGCCTAAGGATTAGATAATGAGAAACAGCTACTGAAAGTACATCAGAAAGAGGAATTTGATGAATAACAAGCAGTATTTTCTTAGACTAAAATGCACATTTCACATGTCACTAATAGCTTTATGGTAAATGGTCCTCACTTATATAGCGCTTTTTAGCCTTAGTCGTTCAACAAAGCGCTTTACACTGGTCCTCATTCACCCACTCACACACACACTCACACACCGATGCAAGGCGCTAGCTTGCCATTGAAAGCAACTTGGGGTTTATTGTCTTGCCAAGGACACTTCAGCATGTGGAGTCATGTGGGCCGTGAATGCTGCAGTTTTGCCATGGCTTTGTAAGTGAGTGTCACAAACGTTCACAGATTTCCAGAAAATATGTGCATTGATTATTTTTCTCTTCTCAAGCATTTCAAAATTCTATTGGGGCTTCACAGAACAAATACAGTAACCGGATGGGAAATTTAACAAAGTCTTAACCATTTACACAAGTTTAGAGTTTAGAGATTTGTTAAGATTTATAAGATTAGTTACTCTGTTTGCCCTCACTGCCAACAAAAAGGACAGGACACCATATACAGCATTGCTTGAGTTACCCAGGGTGCACCTCAGCAGGGGACATAGTTTATGGGACATAATTTCAGGCCAGGAGTCTTAAGCTCATCCAGGTCACCCCATACACCCACAACACATTTTGAAACCACTAACAACCCTATTTTTTCTTTCCTGAATTGAATTTATTACACAAAGTATGGCCATCCCTTAAAAACCTAAACAAGCAACGCAGAGATAGTGAAGCAGTCCTAATTTATATCGGCTTACATGGGTATGCCAAGCATTTAACAAACACCAGAAGTGCAAAGCTGCCAGTAACCTTCTACTTTTCACTCACAAAAGTACATTAAAAGAAGAAGAGAGATAAATGAAAGACACTTTTTTTGTTGCCATTTTTCATGTACCTGTCACTGCTTTACCAGTTCAACTGTTATGAACAGATCTGTCTCCACATTGTGAGCACAGAATCTAAATTATTTTTAGTTTAAATTTAAGGATCGAGGGCAATGTGTTTTTTTTAGACTTAAAAATACTTAAAATACCTAAGATTTAACCATACTATATTTTATACAAATATATTAAAGCATATTTAATATATTTGTACTCTTATTTGACCTCTACCTGTCATCTCAAGTTGACTCTGAAGTGTGACCACTGCACCAAAGCTAGTGCCGTGTTGACCTTCTCCACCTTATTGTGAAAAATAGGAGGAGAATGTTTTTTTTTTCCCAACCTCACATATGGACAGACCAAATTTTCTAAAGTGCCTAAATATCTGTTAGTACAATAGTAACTACATTGTGACAATATCTTTTTAGAAAAATCCTAATGCTAAACATGATATTGCCTTATATGACTCATATATGGAAAGGTGTTTTTTGTTGTTGTTGCTGATGTTTGCCCTAACTGTATTTGTAATTTCTACATTTAAAAGAACTTCCTAAATGTACTGTATGTAAATTTGGATATTTGTCTGCTAAATTACTTAGTATTGTAACTATACAGTACATAATGCTGTCCTTTAGCATATTTTGAGTGATGATAGTAATAGTGTTAAAGTTTGCTAGTAGTGAAACTTTGGTTAAAACTTGACTAGCTAAGTTAGTGAACACAAAGCTATAGTGTTTACAGATGAGACTGACCTTCACTTGAAGCCCTGAACAGGTCTGTAATTTTGTTACATTTCACTGGTTCTTTTTAGAGGGCTTTCCTTTTGAGTGCCCTTTCCATCTCTGCTCCACCGAGTCGCTTCCTCTACATCCTTTCTCTGTGCAATGATGACTCTGTTCCAAACGGTTCGCTGGAGCTGAGGAAGGTGGTAGCATTGTAAATCAAGACTAACGGATTCATGGCTTATTATCGATTTATTATCGAATGCAAACGTTGGAAAGGATCACTTGAGTATACTGGACACAAATAATATAAAATAATAATGATTAATTAAATAAATAAATAACATCTCTGTAAACTTTTAGTATTTTTGTCTTCTGGGAGACATGTAACTATCTTATTTAGCATCTGAAGGGCAGTACTAAATGGAAAAAAAAAGATCCTTACACAAAAGAATAACAATTTACACTGATCATCCTGTTCAAAAGTTTACATCCTCCCAGCTCTTAATGTATCGTGTTCCCTTCTTGAGTATCAGTGAATGTTTGCACCTTATGTAATAGTTGTGTACGAGTCCCTCAGTTGTCCTCAGTGTGAAAAGATGGATCTCGACATCATATAGCCGCTGTTGGAAAGGGGCCAAATATGCAGAATATGCTGTAAACGCAGAGAATGTGCAGGACCTGGAGGATTTTTCTGAAGAACAGTGGGCAGTTTAACTGCTCAGGACAAACAAGGGACTCATGAACAACTCTCACAAAACATAAAAACAGTTGTGGATCATCCAGGCAACAACACACAGGATTCAGAATCAAGGGTATGTAAACTTTTGAACGGGGTATTTTTTTTTATAAATTCAGCTATTATCTTGTCTTGTGGAATATAAGTAAACATCTGTTATGTGAAATAGCTTCTTCAGGACAATACAAAATAAAAAAAAACAACATGGGATTTTTATGATCTGTCTTATTTTGTTAACAGTATTAAGATTTAGCAGATTCTGCAAGGGGTATGCAAACTTTTGGGCTGTATCTATATCTGTATCTGTATCTATTTTAAAAAAAAATAGATATCATCAATATCTTCCATCCATCCATCCATCCATTTTCTATACCGCTTATTCTACAGGGCCGCAGGGAACCTGGAGCCTATCCCAGGGGGCATTGGGCACAACATGGTGTACACTCTGGTCAGGGTGCCAATCCACTGAGGGCACAATCACACACACATTCACACACCCATTCATACACTATGGACACTTTGGACATTCCAGTCTTTCGACTGGGGGAGGAAACCAGAGTACCCAGAGGAAACCCCCACAGCATGGGCAACTCCTTACACACAGAGCAGCAGCAGGAGTCAAAGCCCCAGCCCTGGTGGTGTGAGGCCACTAAGCCACTGTGCGCCTGTTACTATAGGTACATACAGAGAAATTAATATAATACACTAAAGTAAATAAATAATCAATTTATGACATTGCCTTCTCATTTGTTTGTTTAAAAAACCAACAGTTCTTTTATTTTTTTACCTTTGATGTTTTATGTAATGCAAGTAAATGGTATGCTAATGTTAATGTTTGTTCAGATTATTATTACTATTTCAATAATGTGTTTTAAATAATTAGAATATAACACATACATTAATTTCTCTGCCCTCTTTTGTACCATAGCAGCTCCAAGTTTTATGAATCACTTAATGTTTGCATAAAATACATTCAAAGGTTTTCTGCATGTATTTTAACTATATGGATATGAATTTAAACAGTAAAGTGAAACTCATTACTAATATCTGAAGTGGCATTAGTATTTTTAAGCTAGTGCTAGTGAGCACCCATGATTGCAGAACATCTAGAAAGGCATCCATGGGGCGGCTGTGGCTCAGGTGGTAGCGCGGGTTGTCCACTAATCGTAGGGTTGGCAGTTCGATACCTGACCCACATGACTCATATTTCCGAGGTGTCCTTGGGCAAGATTCTGAACCCCAAGGTGCTCCTGATGGCAAGTTAGTGCCTTGCATGGCAGCTCTGCTACCATTGCTGTGTGTGTGTGAATGGGTAAATGAGACACAGTGTAAAGTGCTTTGGAACTGCTAAGGTTAAAAAAGTGCTATATAAGTGCAAACCATTTACCATCCAAATTAATAGGATGTTGGCTTATCTGTCAAATAGTCACATTTTTTTAAATCACTGGTCCCTCAAAAGTGGTAATTAGAATTTTAACAGAGGCATAGATGGATAGATGCTTTAGTAATCAATTTCAGATGTCACCACACACCCAGCATTTGTGGCTCCAAAATTAAATCAATTTGTCCATGGTCATTGGTCTCTCCAGACAGACATAATCATTATAGAGGGATTGGCGCTGATTGCTTAGTGCTTCAAGCACTGTTACCCAGTTTCCCCAGCCCTACTTGTCTAGCTCCATCCATTGTCAGTAATATACACTATATGGCCAAAACTATAGGGACACCTATCCACCACACCCATATGTGGGCCTTCCTTAAACTTACCTCAAAATTGGAGGTACACAATTGTCTAGAATCACTTTGTAAGCTGTAGCATAACGATTTCCCTTCACTGGAACTAAGGGGCCCAAACCTGCTCCAGCATGACAGTGCTCATGTGAACAAAGTGAGCTCCAGGAAGACATCGTTATTATCTGATATTATGGGTGTAATTGACAGGTGTCCATATACATTTGGCATGTAGTGTATGAACTGCATCAGTTCATTTAGATATGAGCCAAACCATAAAGCCACTTGGTCCCATTTTGCTAAGTATTAAACTGTACTCCATGTTCATGAATCAGAATTACTGTAGTAACAGTAGCTTTGGGCTACTGTTGAGCTTATGCATTCAAAACTTGGCACAAGCTTCCACGATTAGGTCCTTAAACAAGGCTATTAACCTTAATCTGCTCTGTTCATTTACAAGTCATTTTGGATAAAAGTATCTGCCAAGTGGGAAAATATAAGAGTAATATACTGATACATATAAAAAGAGTATCTTAGAGAATCTAGCAGCTTGTTTTGAGCAGGTTTGGATGTATCTTCAACTGTGTTCGAGGTAATGTCATTAACCAGGGTTGACAGGATTTAGCAAAATCTCCAGCTTGTAAAACTTGTAAATTAAAAAGTACTTGTAAAAACACATACACAAGACTCAAAAGTAGCCCAAAAATTTGGGCATCAGAAAATGGAGATGTGAAAATGGGGCGTGGTCGAACTACAGTTTGTGAATGGAGGGTGGAGTCAGGTGAGTGAGTAGTGAGAGGTGAGCCTACACTCGTGAATGATTTACTAATGAGTGGTTTGTGTTTCACGGAGTGGCAGTGAGGAGATGGGGGAGAGATAAAGATACGTTGTCATGGAGCCCTCGCCCTTTGACCACTACTGCAACAATAACTCTATGAAAGCAAATTTAATTGCACAACATCTAGAAATGCAAGCAAATCAAAAGGAAATCAGCTTATATGGCCCCTTCTGAAAGTATTGGAAAAGCAATACCAATTCTTTTGTTGGCTGGCTGCAGTACAATTTTTAACCTTGTCTATTCCCATGTTAGTAAAAAAAAATTTTTTTTTAAATACTGCAGGTGTCATAATGACATAATGATACTTTTAATGAAACTTCGTTTAACTGACAACTGACAATGCATAAGAGAAATGTTTGATTTTATCTTCCATTAAATAGTACAGTCCTTACGCTAGCTAAGTTAGCTTTGACTAACAGTGAAGACACTCTTTCTGGGAAGACTCTACTTCTTTAAATGCTGTATTAATTATTATAGTGAAACTATAACGTTAACCATTCCAATTTCTGCCTTGGGTCCTTTGTCTAAAATTTTCTATTTAGACATGGCTGAAAAGACCAGAGCCCTCATTGAAAGGAGGAGGAAAACAAGGATATACTAAAAACCTCAAAGGGAGAAAATAGCTTTTATGAAGTGCACTGGAATATTTTAGCAATAAGTGATTAATTGACTTTATCTGTAGCAAATAATGGACAACTGTTTGCTTAGAAAAGACAGTTAAGGTACCAAGGTTACCTAAAAGAGAGATAAATAGAGTAACCACTTAATTCTACAAGTTTAATGTGCCACGAATCCTGTCTTAACTGGCTATATCTGCATTGAGACTTCCAGTTACTATACACGTTCCTGTCATGTGTTTCCACAGTGTTCAGAACCATTAACATAATCGAGGCAACACAGTCATGTAATTTTTTTAATCTGATGCATGGGCATAAAAGTTGCCACAAACCGTTTCCCCCTGCTTGAAATGAGCGACATATGAGGAGTATAAGTATAGAAGGGAGTATGAGCAGAACCTGGCTTTGCATGGGGTATAAGATAGATTCTTTACTGATACAGTACCAAGGCAAATTAAAGCATTATAGTAGTGGTAAAAACAAATATTTGCAGATATCAAAAATACAATAAAAATAAGATAAATTAAAGAAGGACAGTCCTAAAAATCAAATATCTAGTCAAAAATCTACTGGGGATATACAATATATAAGGTACCAGTTTAAATGTTCCATGAGGTAGTACTAATAATGCTACTACTTCTACTACAACAACTGCTATTACTACTACTACTACTACTACTACTACTACTACTAATAATAATAATAATAATAATAATAATAATAATAATAATGAGAAGAAGAAGAAAAAGAAGCAGAAGAAGAAGAAGAAGAAGAAGAAGAAGAATAGTGCAGATATGCTCTAGTCCAGCTTCTATATGGGGAGTGGGAGGTTAGTACTGTTAGGTTTCTCATTATGCAGCCTATATTGCAGCATGTAGGAATGATTTAGCATGACACTTCATAATACAGCGCAGGTGTATCAGTCTGTTAATGAAAGTGCTTCTCTGTTTATCCAGTGTGTGATGGAAGAGATGTGTGTTGTTGCTCATGATGGCAAGCAGTTTGCTGAGTGTCCTTTGTTCGCAAACCATCTCCAGTAGATCTAGCTGTACTCCTATAACAGAGCTAGCCTTCTTGATCAGTTTGTTGAGTTTCTTTGCAGCATTTTGCAGTCCACCACCATTGTCTTGCCAATGTTCAGCTGTAGACAGTTGAGCTTGCACAACTCAACAATGTTCTCCACCACATAGACCGCATACTCCTCCTGCCTGCCTCTGATGACACGACCATTGTGAGAACTTCTGTGGATGACATGACTCTGTTGTACCTAAACTCAGAGGTGTACAGACTGAACAAGAGTGGAACCAGTACAGTCCCTTGAGTGGCCCCTGTGCTGCACATAGCCTTTTCTGACACACAGCCATGAAGCCATACAAACTGTAGTCTGCCAGTTAGGTAGTCCATTACCCATGAGATGATGGATTCATCCACCTGCATCTACCAGAGTCTTGTGCAGCTCTGACCAGTGGTTGATGGTTAGCTAATATCAGTCTTTACAGGGTCTTCATTATGTGTGATATTAAGGCCACCTTTGAAAGTCATTTGAGACTTTTAACTGTCTGTTCTTGGGGACTGGGACCACACAAGCAGTTTTCTGTGATCAGCAGCTCAGATTAAAGATATGCTGTAGAGTTCCACTCAGTTTTTCAGCACACAACTTCAGAACCTTAGTTTCAATGCCATCCAGTCCTGCAGCTTTGCTCAGTATGAGTTTCCCAAGCTTGTTCTTCACCTGGTTGGCAGTGGATGTTACACTGTGTAGGTGAGGTTGTGGTGGAGGGGAGGGGTGTGTGTGTGGGCCTTCCTTCAAAGTTTGTGTAGGTAATGGCAATTGGTGAGTGAAGGTGTGTATTGTAGGAGGGGTGGTGGTGGGAGGGCTGATGATTGCTGTTGTTGGGAAGGCAGGGGTAATATTGAAGAGGTGTGGGTGTGAGTGAGGCTGTTGTAGAACCATGTAAAGAATTGATTGAACTCATTTGCCCACTCACAGCTGCCCTCAGTTAATTTGGAGCCATGCTGGTTGAAGGCAGGGATTTCCTTCAGGCCTCTCTACACATCAAACAAGTTTTTCTGCTCCAGTTTGTTCTCCAGTTTGGCGTTATACTTCTCAGTGGTCTCTTTAATCTTCACTCTAAGCTCTGTCTGGACCCGATTCATTTCCTCCATGTCCCCTGCTCTGAAGGCTCTCTTCTTTGATTGAGGGGAGTTTTCAGCTCACTATTATCTCATGGTTTTTTCTTGGGGAAGCAGCATGCACAGACTTTTTAAACACCCTGGATGTCAATGCTATTCTGCCTGTAATTGCCTGTATTCCACAACCATTGGAAGGTGGAAATGCATCTTTCAGGTCTAGGGTCACAATGCAACCATGTTTGCTTTAATAATATCAGACATGTTTGTGTTGGAAATGGCAGTTTTTAGGAAAGACGTTTAAGCTTCTTAGGTTCAGATTGGGCCAGATAGTTCCTCATTTTTCTTCTTATGTTGGGAAAAATTTCCAATTTCACAATTGTGCCTCAATATCCAATCATATTTACTCTGATTATATTATATTACCACACCTGCCAGACAACTTTTACACATTTTGCATAAGAGCTCTGTGATTTAACATTAGAGTACAATAGTATATGCCAAACTATGCCAAAGGAGCAGTCTTTTTCCCAGTAAAACAAGAATACACCAATCAATATACTGTATATAACTCTGGAATTATTTGTGCACGTGTTCTGAACTTTCCAATATTAAACGGCACTGCCTGGAAGCCCCGCCCCTTCCTCCCAATCTCACATGCGCTCAAGTGGGATCACAGTGTGCCTTCCTATCTTTCATATAAATGAATAATGTTTTGAGTTTAATATAAAACAAAACTCAATCGGCATATATTTTTGACTTTGCTACCATCAGACAAGTATATTTATTAGGCATGTCGCTGAAACATTTTGAGTGTCGTATCTAACACGTTACAAATAATATGAAGGGTAATTATAATTGAAAAGTGATTAGTGTTCAGATGCATTTAAACAATTTGAGCAGCAGATCGACATGTTGGCCATGTGAACATTGGAAAAACAATTTGTAAATGGATTATATTGAAATGTATGCTTTTATACGTGACTGGTTTTTACTGTTTACTGCAGAATCACCTACAAATCCACCATCCAGCTGAGATCTCATGATTGCTGCTGATAGCAAGCAGTTCCCAACTGCACAGCTGATAATATTATTATGTCTTCTCCTACTCACCTTAAATCTGAAATTGTGTTAATGCTCGTTTTCTTGTCTTTTTTTAGGCTAATGGTTCTGGAAGATTAATCGTTTACTGCTATTTTTAAGAATGATCAAATATGAGCATGGGAAATCAATATCTCACAAGCATACTTGTCAACGGTGAAGCTGCAAGGGAAGGGATATTTTCACATACAGTGCTAAGATGCATGTTTGGGTGGTGGCACAAATAGGAGTCATAATAGTTTGATGATAGATGTTTGTGTGTGTGTGTGTCTGTGTGTGTGTGTGTGTGAGAGAGAGAGAGAGAGAGAGAGAGAGAGAGGGTCTTTTAAGTGAGTCACTAAGCAAAATAAATTGATATTGGTCAATACCATGCACTGAATTCAGCAATGAACACAATTCAGGCTTATTCAGTCTGAGTTGGAGACTTCCAGCACTTCAGTGAGTTAAAGTATTAGTGGCATAGACTGTTTATTAGGATACAGAAATGGCATTTTTGTCACAGAAACTTACCTTCTCATATGAACTTATAAACCCAGTGATCAACTGCACTCCACTGCTATGTCTCTCATTGTTCTCCCATTCCTCCTTTATGCTATGATCTTCAGCATGCTCTGATTGCAGACTATCAGCACTCTCCACCAGGGTGGGCTCATTACCTAAGTTTAGAGAACGAGATGCAGCCAACGAGAGAACATCGGGGCAGTTACTGTATGAGAGGCAGCTGTACTAAGCTCCACCAAGTTTTGAAATTAATTGTAGAGGTGAGTGTCACTATATGTTTAATCCCACCACAACCTGCTCCCAAAAGAATTCCAACAAATCCCATGTGCTTTCACAGAAAGGTGTTATTGCATGAATTTAGCTAGTTCTATTTCCTGAAAGATAAAGAGACAATGTAATTTAAACCGCATCATGACCAGGATGAAGCAGATAATGATGATGTATGTATGAATGAATGAGGACCAGGCTGGTGACTTAAGTCCAAAAGATACATAGATCTTTTGCAGAGAAATAATGCATATTCAGAGTTGGATTAGCCAGCTATTTTCTGGGTAGGCCATTCGAATTATGCAGATTACCTACAGATTGCATACATGCTGATTGGCACATTTCCCTGGAATAGAAACTTCTCAGATAACGATTTCAAAAGCATCTAGATAGCTGCTTTTAAAAACAAGCACTTGTTTTGAAGACCCATAAAAAACAAGGAGAGAAAATAAAGACTAAAGAAAGAAAATAACAATTTTCTTTGCTGTCAAATGCAATATGATGTAACATAAAAGCAAGAGACAATTAAAAAAAAGACTAATACTATAATATACGAACGAAAAGATAGCAAGTATTGAAAATAACATTAAATAGAAAGGTGTCTAGTATATTGAAGATATATTGCTACAAGAAGAGCCCTAATCATATTGATCACATGAATCACTGCAATTTTGCTTTAATGCAACAATATAGCTTCCAACCTCATTATTTATGAGCTTATTAAATAAAACTTAATGAAATACATAGAGGTATAATCCATTGTGTGTGTGTATATATATATATATGGTACACTGTAGATATATATGGTACACTGCATTTAGTTGTGCACACACTTTAATGAAGCCAAGCGATACTAAATCAAGGTAATGAGATCATAATGTGTGCAGGTTGTAGGCTATTCCATCAGGTGGGACAGAGCCGATCAATGAAGGTTACACAGATACATACATTTTAAATTCAATTGAAATACTAATTATCTTGTTAGTGTGACCAAGCAATATATTTTTTAATGCTGCTTTTTGATTGCTATAAACTGTTCCATTGATTTGCTTGCCACTCTAGATCTTGCACAATTGTGGAGCTCACTGCCCCATTTAGATTAATAGAGTTATTATTGCACCTAGACACAGCAGATAGGACTGTTAATGACAGGGCAGTGACAGGGTAGCTTGTTTTTTACTCCAAATTGGACTAGTTTAAAATACTCTGCAGCTGCCAAGATCTTTGGTTTCTAGCAAGTAATTGGAATGAAATCTAACAAATTTCCACAAAGGCAAACAGTAAGTGCAGACAGTGTTGAACACTATTTGAACACAGATGGAAAAAGTTATGTTTTGCTGTATGGTGGGTGACTATGTTGTCGACTCTTAACTTCTTATTACTTTTAAAAATTCACTCTATAGACTAGTATTCTATAATCGCAGCCAACTGTGATTGTCTCTTGGCTTAATTTTGTTTGAGGCTATGTAATGTGCTATGGCTGCAATAGTGTCATATTTATGTATTTAATATTGACCTCAAATGGCCATAGTTTGTTGCCTTTTTTTCAGTCCAAAACAAATTTCAGCATGACATATTGTGGTTACATCAGATTGTCAGACAGTGGCACTGGACTGAATACTGATCCTCTATTTGAGACATGCCTCTGCTTTCAGCAAACTAAACTCCACATGTGCAACGTTGGTATTAAATTCTCCGAGAGAAGAGAATCATTCAATCTCAGCCTGGCGGAAAACTTATTTGAAATATTGATTGAGGTTGAGGAAGTTATGAATTTATAAAATTATAAAACGCTGTGGCTTTAACAATGACAAAATTATTAATTGGGCAGATTTAACAATAGCAATATTAGCAAGAATCAAAGGACATTAGCATCACTGAATCCACTTTCATGGGGTCACGTCATAGTCATTAGGTGATGACTTTGCTGATTGTAGGGAAGTAGAATCTGCCTTGTGGAGACTGACTGCAGAACTTACTGACTGCAGCGAATACCAGACAATCTCCATTAAGTTGTTTTTTTTTTTTTACCTTAAAAGTGATCTATTAGTTAATGTGTTACTTTACACTAAATAAAAATAACTCATTGGATGAACTCAATTTAATTGAGTGTAATTTAATATGTATAGCCCCAAGTCATAAAAAAACAGTTCATGCAATGAAATGTAATTGAGTTGGTCAAATTTAATTTGATCAAATAAGAGTTTAAATGAAATGGATACATTTATAAAGTAAAATTGATTTATGTTT
This sequence comes from Ictalurus punctatus, assembly GCF_001660625.3. NCBI lineage: Eukaryota > Metazoa > Chordata > Actinopteri > Siluriformes > Ictaluridae > Ictalurus > Ictalurus punctatus. Next base: position 6,790,291 of record NC_030418.2, on the reverse strand, counting down.
GTGGAACTCAAACTAAAACATTTAATTGCAAAATCAATTATTAGGTACAGATCCTTCTAATTTTCCCCTCTCTCTCATATATCTCTCATATATATTTATATGCAATTTTGTGATCTAAATAAATGCTGCAATATTCGGAAGGGTTTGCAATTTTTCAGAATTTCCGCAGATTTTCCACAGATTTGGGCCAAGATGCATCGTGTGACGTCATCACAACAAACGCATTCCGCCAAAGTCCTCTTCGATTCACAAGCATAGCACATGGGTACAGCTAAAATGTCTCATTTACCAACAAACATCACTGTAAAAGACCGCGCAAACAATTTTGTGCTATTGCAATTTCGTCAAATTGAAGTAGTTTCCCACAAAAAAGCACAAAATCTCTACAAATTGCATTGTAAAATTTGAAGAAGAAAAAAAGGCGCAGCAAAATCAAGCTTTTTTGGCCGCAACAATCACAAAAAGAACTCAGCGAAATCCTGTATGGACTGCTGTATATATCTCAGTGTAGTAAAACATCATTGTACTTTTTGTGTGTGGAGGTATTTTTTTTAAGCATGTGAAATACTCACTGTAAATGTATTCAAACAAATATTGCTCTGAAAAAAGGAAAACATAAACCAGAAAGCCATAAATGCATTAATATGGCTGCACATGAAACCATCCATGAGCCATGTGGTGATGTACAGATGGGTGTGTTTTTTTATGTTGATGTAGTAATCCTCATCAATCCTCAATTCCCAACATAATGTATGTGTCCCAAAAAAGTACATATCTCATGCAAACATCTTGTTTTTCACCTGCTGGATCTTTGTGTTCGGTTTATGTCTATCTAAGTTCATTGTGATATTCTGGATAAACTGGAAGGTGTACTTGAGGCTGTCAGGAAAGTTTAGGTCAAGAGCATAAATGAGACTGAACAGCATGATGAATACCAAGATCACGCAGTCTCGGTTGCTCAAAACCTTAATGCCCTCGATCACAACTGCTACATCTTCTGTTCCGGTAGGAGAGCCTTCTCTTCGGATTGTGTAAATCCCATGACGGTGCTTTGGTGGTAAATTCAGACTTTTTAATTGTAATTAATCAAGAAGGGTAAATTCGACCCAGTGAGTACAAAGTGTGATATCATTGCTAAAACCATGGCAAAAGTCAAATTAACAACAGAAAAATAATGTTAAGTGAAACTGGCAGCTCAGTTTAAGGGTCAAGTCAAGATAAGATGCCAGTAGCTGCCTCTGTGCTCTGGAGGAAGGCACTTATTCCTAAAGCTACTCCCTAGGTGCTGTACAGTCCAAATATGTTTATGATTATATAATAATTTCACCTTTTTTATAACAGTGTGGGCCCTGTAATTAATATTTTTTGTAATGTCTCCTGAGATTTTCACGCACTGCTTTCTCTAGAATATACAAGGAATGGTGTCAAAAACCAAAACGCCTCCAGTGAGCAGTAGTTCTGTGGACGGAAATGCCTTGCTGATGAGAGAGGTCAACAGAGAATGGCCAGACTGGTTAGAACTGACAAGTCTATGGTAACTCAAATAACCAGTCTGTTCAATTGTGGTGAAAATGTGGTTTGAGTTGGTGTTGTTTTGGCAGCACGAGGGGTACCTACACAATATTTAGCAGGTGTATACTCAAATGAACCGATATGGAATCCAGTCGAAAGCTTGTGAATTACATTACATTGAAAGCTCATTGTGATAGAATTGAGTTTCTCTTTCTTAGTACCTTAAAAAAAAAACATCTACCGCGTCCTAAAAGTCCACCTAAAAATTTAAATTCTCTCATCATTTACTCAAATCATTTACTTAAATGATGAGACAATTCTCATTTTTTGGTGGACTATTCCTTTAAAGCCCTGCTTATATATCCACATATACTCACATATACTTTATAAATCTCAACCCGCTGACTGTTTACATAATTCTTATATTAAATATCTTCATATCACCCAGCTAAAACACTGCTCAATGTAAACTGTAGGACATTGTGATGTTTAGACAACACATTTCTGTAAAGAAACTGCTAAAGAAGATATGTGGATTATTATAAAAGTAAAAAATGACTTGGAAGAAAATAATACACTCAGCACATATTCTTTGAAGAAAGAGTCTGGATCTTTATTGAGGTAGATAACAAGGCCCTTCAGGATGAACTCTCTCCTGATGTTTATGTTATCACACGACAGCATTTGTGAAATCAAGACCAAATTTAGCCAAACATGAAAAGCTGTACAATAACTACACATAACAGAAAATGTTACATGCATTTCTACTAACTGTGTCTGTGAGTCTGTGATCAGCAGAGAGTTTTTGATCTTTTGCCCCCTCACTCCTCCTCTGCATCAGCTTATCTGAAAAGTAGACCAGCTGTGATTGGAACTTTGATTGCAGTTGCTTAGTAGTGGTCTGCATGAACTATGCATTCACCTTAAAAATTACAAACAAAATACAGCAATTTGTTATGTTTATTCTGATTGCTACCACAAGTAACCACCGACTAAACTAAAACACTTCATAGCACATTTACTTACTTTAATCTGATGAAAAAGAGCAGGTCATTGATTCTTGAACTCTTCTATCATGGGCCTCTGCTCCACAATCTGCTGATGTCTGTTTCCATTTTTGCTTTTATCACCACTTCGTTGTTTTTTGAATTCTCTCATCCTCTAAGCTTTCTGTGGTTTCACCTTTTGAATGCAGAGGAATGTAGTTGACCTCAGCCTTCTGTGGTTTATTGATGTTGGCAGCAGCCTTGCCTTATCCTTTTCCTTTGTGCTTTAAGGAATTTACTCGCATTTCAGGATGTCCAAGTAGGCCAAGCTTTGTGTGATAATTTTGCATCTTGCACATAAGTGACTCCTTCCATCCCTAAAATCCTGTCATGGAACCTAGTTGCCCCAAACATGGATGAGCCCTAGTTAAAGCCTCTGCTACCTCTTCACACTGGTAGTCTTTTGTGTATTTTACCATTTCTTGAGCTAAGCCATCAAGAATGATTCCTTTCAGCTTTGGGCCAGGATTAAAGTATGTCCTATTGGACTCAAACTCTACTGTTAACGTGTAGCTCAAATTCAGCATTGTAAGACATCTTAGGGATCACAAAACTTTGGGCCTTGGGGACAATCCTTGAGGGAGCTTCTGTAGATGAGTATACAGTAGTATACTGTGGTTTATCACTGCAGGATGAGGTAAGTGAGAAAAAAAAGTGAGAGGTTTGTGGCAGAATCAGGGGCAGTTTCACTAAATTAATTTACTGAGTACAATGTAATGCAGGGCTCATCGATCTGGGGCTCCACAGGTGACACAGCAGGCAAGCATATTACCTTCAGTGTGCTTTTGCTTTTGTTCAATTTCAGAAACTGAAGTTAGGTTCATAAACTCTTTGAAGTCAACATCCATGTACTGCAACCGGAACTCCTCTTTCAACTGAAATAATGTCTTTATCAAAGCATGAAGTTCTTCCACTATTGCTGGAATTCCAGACATCAGTGGCAGTTTCCTGGAGTCAGTCTCATCACCAAAGATAATTTGTAGAGCAACAGCAGGACCCGCCATAACGAAATGCCTTCAAGCTAGCGTAAAAACAGAGAAAAGAAAAAGAAACCGTTTTATGTTTTTGTTGTTTTGATTATGTGCTCTAAATAGTCATGTTTTAGTATGAGCTTGACATGAGAAAAGAGTTCAAGATAGCGCTGTCTGTGTTCATAAATCTTGGCCACAAGATATGCAGTGGTCTCATCTGTGTGAACAGGGGCTAAAACCAGTTCGACTATGTCGACCTGCCAGGCTGGTTCATCTTCTGGCCCAGTAATGAAAGGAAGCAATCTTAGCAAGGTCCAGTTTTCATATGCATTGCAACCTATATTATTGCTAGATGTGAAAGAACGTCAAATGGCTTCTGGGCGATTAATTTTGTCCCCCCATTTGTATGGAAATGTCTGTATAGATGTGTTGAGACTGTCAAGAGTAAAGTACATTTTGGAGATCAAAAAACTAATACAATGTACTCAAAATCGTCAACATAAAGATTAATGGCTGTTCTCAAATCTTTTTCCAGTACTCACCTATGGTTTTGTAATACTGGAGACCAGTCAATTGATGGTCTTCAGTTATCTGAATGTCAAGCTGTTCAAGGACACCTTTATGACCGAGCAGATTTTGACTGTAAAATAGAAATGTATTGAAATGTTCTATTGTTCTGTATTTCTGGGATGTTCTCAACTGGCTCTACAACAGCTAAATGAGATGTGATATAATGTGATGTAGCAAGAGGGCCCTCCTTAGAAATAGCTATGCCCAGTGGATTAGATGCACATAAAACAATTGAAATCTCATCAAATTCTGACTCCTCAAAACGAATACTGTGGATTTGGAATAGATCAGAAACAACTGCTGTTGTGATGGGCAAAGATGCTGTACTTAAAATATAGTGAAGTTCAGAAAGAATCTTATCAACAGCTGACTTTGAAGCTTGAACAATATTTTCCAACTTTTATAAAATGCAAGCAACTTTTTCTTCAATAGACTTTGGCAGGTCTACTCCTACAGTATCAGCATCACTTAGAGTTTCAGATTCATAATCTGTATCCCCAGATTCTGCTGGTCCATCTGTAGAATTGTCTGACTGATGCAACTGACCACTTGAACTGACAACATTTACTTTAAAGTCCTTTAATGAATGTGGATTGTGTTTACTGTTTTTGTGGGTGTTACGTGTACTTTAAACATCGGTTTCAAATGTGCATCCTAGAAACATACACTGAACTGTTTCATTATGCCTGAGATGTCCATTTATATGTTGAAAATAAACTCTTTCTTTTGCTAGTTCCCTGCATAAGCACACATGACACTGTAATGTGGTTCATTCTTCTGACTTTGGAGTTTCCTGTTTAGCATGTCATTTGTACAGTTGCAATCAAAATGATTCAACCTCAATTGCAAATCAGGTTTATTGTCAAAATTTACAGACTTTAAACAGTTTGCAATGAACAAATCAAACAAAAGCAATTGAAATAGTTCAACACAACAAATTATTCAAGTGCTTTCCCCAAATTCAACTGAAAATGCAATTTGTAATGACTTCTCCAGTCTCAAAATTATTCAACCCCCTGAATAGAATCCCTCACAACAGCACAAGTATGCAAAACAGGTGTTGTCTCAAGCATACCTGATGCAAGTAATCAAGGGCTTCATTAATTGCAGCAGGTGTGGTTGAGCTGGAATACATGAAATACCTGAACTGACTAGGGGTAGAAAATGTATGAAATACCTGGGCGAGGTGGAAAAAGGAAGCTATCAATGGCTGCAACCAGATTTCTGAGAAGGCAGATTGTGAAAAACACTTGAGTGATAGCATACCATTAGATGCCATATTTAACAAATGACACAAGTAAATCAGATTGTTTGAGCAAATATGACATACTATCACTAGGAGGTTACCACATTAACTTGATGATGTTAATCAAACTGTGATAGAGAAGATTTATATTAGGTGTGGGAACAAGTACTTGAAAGTAAAATAATAATAACAACAACAACAACAACAACAACAACAATAATAATAATAATAATAATAATAATAATAATAACATTTCCCAGGCATTGCTTCGTCTTCACCATAACATCAATTTACTCTAGGTGAGTGACAGGAGCAGTGTTTCCAACAACGTTCAATGGAAAGTTGGTAAATATCAATAGATGGTGTCATACGCTAATTAGCATATTCCTTTCATCATCGCGTCATATTTGCATTCTGCCTAGTGTCAGCTGTTTACATCTGTTTGCTTCTTTCCTTCTCTCTGTGCTCACATACGGTATTTAAATACAGCCAAATTCACAATAAAGCTATTCTCATTTACATATTTTCTATTTCTGTTGTCAGACAAAAGAACAAGTATAAAATAGCGACTGAAACGCGGCGCATTAAAGAGCCATGAAACACTAAACTACATTTTCTGAGATTTTAACAGAGGTGTTCTTGTCGCACATCATTAAAGTCAACGTTAGCATCCGTTAATTTCATTTGTAGGAGAAAACTGGTTCATTTTTAGCTTTTTTCTGCTATTTTCGTCTTCCGCGTTTAAAATCTACATTGTGTCGATGTCACAAGTAGTGACATAGCAATGTACTATAGTACTTCGATGACACATCGGTGTCTCATAATTAGTTATGAGCCTGCGTGTTCTTATCCTATGAGAAGACGCTGTCTCTTAATTATTCATGACAGCACGTGGTGCTTTACTACAACAGACATAGTTGATGAGAGAGGCATTCAAATGGGTCGCAAGTGTTTGTTTCAGTGGTGTAAGAATTTGAGGGTGCTGCATTTCCTCACGATGTCGCCAGGGCTGGACTCTGGCTGCAGGCAGTTGGTTGGCCATCAACTCGCATCAAAATTGTTTGTGTGTAGCAAGCATTGACTTCAGGAGAGATACGAGAATTGGAGAAAGTTGGACTTCGGCCTTGCTCATGAAAGCAGTTTGCGTCTACACAATGATGAGGTACCAAGTCCCGAGTACTTTAAAGGAGGTATGTGTCTCATTTTTAACCATAACAGTTTTACTTGCCTTTTGCCTTTTAAACCACTTAAAGCTCCATGGGCCACCGATGGGCCGTCGCATGCAAAACTATGCAATGAGAGTCTGCGTTGAAGCTCGAGCATATTAGCTAGCTACCATTCCAACACTTCTCTCCTCCGCGCTGCTTCCGGTTCGAGGAAAGCAATATAATAAAATATATTATAAAAACTGTACATATGATACATTTTAGTAGAACAGTGGGAACATTCTTACATGTGGATCAGACCTGTGTTCATTGCCACCATCGCAACCGCTGGGCCAGGATTAACCCTAAACCTAACCTTAACCCTATGTCAAGAACATACCAGCGGGAAATCTGCAGCATGCTGCTTCTGTGCTGTTTGGTGGATCATCCGACTTGCAAGTGTCCAAGATAAAACTTTTTTTCCAGTCACATATGTGTGCTCTACATACAAATCTGTTTTAACTGTTGTATAGTCAACTGTGTTTTTCCTTTGGGACAGTTTATGCAGGCATTTAACATTCAGGGGATTTGCCAAACTACGTACCTGAAACACCAAAGGGCCTTCCTATTCCCCACATTCAATTGGCAGTGGAAACAACTTCAAAATGCTGTTAGTGCAGAAGTAGTAGTTTGGGACATGCATGCAGACTCGCCAGGTATGTGCAGTTATTGTTGTAATATCCCATTTTAGTTTGCTATAGAAATGTACTGTTAGAAATGACTATTACAATGTTTAATTCCAAGCACTAATAACCAATTGCTAATATGACAAACTGTTTAAGACACAGTGCCAAGTATGGAACACACTAACTGATGGACCTCAAACAAGATCATGGACATTCAGCTCATTCACGTAAAGTTGTAGTGATTTGTTTATTAGTGTTTGAGTATTATTAAGTACATACATGTTGAATGAGAGGAAATCCGTTCACAACTTTGTTTTTTAACCCAGTCTTCCAGATCTGATTTTTCAGAACACTGAGGCCAGCAATAGTCAGCGTATGGAGAAGGAGGGATTTGAAAGACATTTGTTCTCTGGACCAGCAAATGTTAGAGGCTGAACTGAGTACTCACTGCCAATGATCATTTGCACATTGTTTTAGGCTGAATTTAAGCGAGGTCAGATCTTAACTACAAAAAAAAATTAATACTTACCAACAAAGAATATCGGTCCTTTCAGAGCCAGCACTAGAAAATGGCAGTCACAAACTGTGAACACGGTGTCTGAGCCTGTCTCGCACATGTGCAAATAGTGCTCCCAAAATGAATTGTGTTAATCAAATTTAAATAAATCTCAATAGATGACACTATTTAAACATTTTATGTTAGACTAGTTTATATATATATATATATATATATATATATATATATATATATATATATATATATATATATATATATATATATATATAATGTGTGTGTGTGTGTGTGTGTGTGTGTGTATTACTCCTAAGTAGATTTATTTAAAGAAAGTGAACAAAATTTAAATGTGTCATATCTATGAAGGGCCTGAATAATTTTTTTTGTGTGTGTATTTAATGACAAACAAACATTTCTCTGTACCCTTTTTTTGGAATAATGTTTGTAAACCTAAAATGTGTTCTTTTCTACTGACACAGAAATGACTTCAGACATAAACATTCAAGATACAATTTATATTTAAAAAGAAATAAAGGGCTTTTACACAGTACCGTTTATTTGTAAAGCTTTTTTTGCATTGTTTCCATAATTATGTATATTTTTAAAAAAATCCAAGATCTATGTTGCCTCCAAATCACTTAAAACTATTACTGTAATATAACACAAATCATTATCCTGATTTCTTTTGTACTTTTTGCCCCAAAAAAGGTACTTCACCTTTAATGTATTATACAGTAGCTACCAACAAAATTCAAGTGAAAAACAAATAGCTAATTAGTGCGCACACCCTTTGAAAATGGGACATGTGGCTGTGACTCATGTTCAAAAGTCATTATCATACGCCTCTCATCAAATAGACATCAACCATTTCTGTAGGATTTCTTTGACATCTTCTTGGTTTCATCTGACTGCTGAAGCCACGGACCACAAAGAGCTTACAAAGCATGTAAGGGATCTCATGGTGAAATGGAATCGATCAGGAGAGGGCTACAAAACCGTTTCCAAACTGTGAAACATGGTGGTGGCAGCATCATGCTATGGGGCTGCTTCTTTTCAGCTGGGACTTGGTAAAGATCGAGTAAATAGTGACTAGGCAGCTGAAAATGAAGAAAACCTTTCACCTTCCAGCACAATAATTACTCAAAATAAAACAATCAACAAGTCAAAAATGCCAACAAAGAATTGTCTCCAGAACATTTTGAAATGGCCTGGACCTAAATCCTATGGAAAAGTGTGGAATGACTTGAAGAACGCTGTGCACAACAGATCCCCTTGCAATTTGATCAATCTTTTAAATAATGTATGCATGCAATGGTTCGTTATTTTTGAGAACACCTATCAGCTAATTAACAATAATACGTGGTGGGGGGGGGGGGGGGGGGGTAAGGGGGATATAGGTCATATAGCACAGTGGGATTTTGCAGGAATGTTTCCAGGAATAAGGAATTCACGCGGATCCCGTGCGCGTCTTTGCGCGCGTATCTATCACCCAATTGGTTACAGCGAAATCTCCTCGAGCGCGTCACGGCAACGCTTAAAGCCCCACGCGCGCGCGCCTTCGTCCTTCATTCATTCACCTGCTTCGCGATGGTTTCGGAGTGACAAGCGGCATGGCGGGGGTCACCGTCATTTACGGTTGCCGCGACTGTTTCATATCCAATTCCACTGCAAGTTCCGCGCATCTGCGCGTCGACGAGGACGACGAACTTTTGAAATACATTTGGAGTGAATACTTGCATCCGAAGCAGTATGAGTGGGTCTTGATCATAGGATACATTATTGTCTTCCTGTGCTCGCTGGTCGGAAACACATTAGGTAAGTTTCCAATAAAATCTTCTGATCTCATTTTAACCATGGGAACTGATCATTAGTAAGTGCTCAGGGTTTGCCTGATTGGATCTACTGTCTTTCATTTCATCTTGGATTAAAAGGCAGTATATATCTGCACAAACTGGTGTACTTAATCTAACTTAAAGTTGATTAAATGGACAGTGTGAAAGGTGTAAATATTTCTGCTTCTGGCATTCATCAGAACTGCAGAATTTGGAAACTATTCACACTGGTTTCATTCCCATAATCATGGGGAGTGAAAATTTCTGTCTGTACATTCTGTCATATATCTGACAGAAATCCTACTACACAACACTGCAGACAGTTGTGTTCTGTAGTGCTGTGTGTGTGTGTGTGTGTGTGTGTATTGGGTTTGGTGGGTGTAGTTGTGAAGATTTCTGACATTTCGACGGACCCCTGTGAGAAATGATTTCAATTCCATTATTCCACTATTATTGTGCCTTGCTGATGTTTTTCAGTCTACATTGCATTGCTTTATCTTTGTCATTCTGGTACAAAACCACACTGGATGAAAGTGCAGTAATGTAAGTACACATCAGCCACATCTGGTCGTCTGTAGAAGCCACTCTTTTCTGCACTTAATTGTGTGTCCTGGAGTATTGAGCTGGACGTCTCATCTCTTCTGCACGTTTATATCTTCGGTGCTGTAAACTGATGTTTCGATTATCATATGTCCGCATGATACAGATGTTAATTAAAGTGGACTTTCTGTGTTTTAAGCTCATAGTCATTGGAATGTAGAGTCAAAATGACAACAACAATAACAAATTAAAATGAGTCCCTGTCCAAATACTTACTGCACTGTATATATTTGATTTTGAAGGATTATTTAGGATATTCTTCCTTAATAGTTTAAGAGGCAGCAGAAGAACTGTTGTTGGTTTTTTTTTAGCTACCTACGCCATATTAATTTACAATACCCTTGAATAAAATATATTGTTGTGTAAAATTTTGTTGGACCTTGTGGGTACATGTACTAATCCAATCAGTAAATGCACTATACTATATTTGCCTGGATACTACATAATATATTAAAATGCTATACTGTGTTTTTGGTGTAATATGTATTGAAGGTTGTTTAGTGGACATATGATGGTGCAGAATTAGTCTATGTTGCAGATCATATTTTATTATCACTGGCACAGCAACCGTGTATCGAATTTATTAAATAATGTAATTTACTGAATTTTGAATAAATTAACTGTCAGCTATAATACAATGCAAACACCACCTGGGAAAAATGTAATGTAATTGTAATTGGATATGCAATTGCAAATGCAAAAAAAAAAAAGTGCTTTAGTGCTTTCTTTGATATGCGTACTCTGATCACAGCACCATTCCTGCTATTCATTTAGGTTATTTGCAAATCCGTTATTGGGCTTGCATTATAATTACATTAGTAAGTGCTAAGGGTATTACTATAAGAGCATTTTACAAAGCATGTTCATTTCAATTTCACCTTTTTATGTTGTGATCCCCATGTAAACATTTGCTGAAATGAACAAATTGGTTTAACAAGTATGTATTTTAGTAAATTAAATATACGTGTTCCCAGACATATCTTGAGCCGAGCTTTCACCGTGTGAATTGTCATGTGTTAGGTTGAGCCTTATTGAGCCTTTGAGTGAAAACCTGGAAGCATCTTTCATCAACTGCTCCAGATTACTGATCCTCTAATTCTATGTGATTGAGGAACAAATGGCAAATGGGTGAGATATACACCTTGTCCTGGTTCCATGTTGAGACATGGCTTTGACATTAGATTCTGTTTCATGAGCCTGCTTCTTTCAGTCTGCGTGAAGGATGCACAAAGAGTAGCAGTATGGCATGAAATACCCAGTAATCTATATGTAGATCAGATGCAGCTGAAAAGCAAAAAGGGAAATAATTATGGACAGAATCTTCTGTTTGAATAAGTGTTTTAGTTTAATATTTCCAAGTTCAGAGGTATAACAAATAATGAAAATACATAAACAAATACTGTACATCAGTGGTCACCAACCCTCTTCCTTGAGATCTATCTTCCTGCTGGTTTCATCCCCAACAAAAATTGAACACATGTTTTAGTTGATCAAGAACTTCTTAAGGCAATGATTAGATGGGCAGGTGGGCACAATTATGGTTGGTTTAAGTATCTGGGTTGGGTCTGGGTCAGAAGCAGCAGGTCAATACCACTCATTTTTATGTCACTGTCCTTACCTATGGCCGTGAGCTGTGGGTTGTGACCAAAAGAATAAGGTCATACAAGTCCTAAAAGTAGAGAAAGAGAACCCAATTAAACAAATGTGACAAAAATATTATACTTGGTCATTTAGAACAGCACAGCTTCAACTCTGGGATGTTCCTCACATGAACTGCTTGCTTCAGGTCTTTCATTTCCAATAGAAATGGATTAAGGGCAGGACTCTGAACTGGCCATTCCAAAGCATTAAGTTTATTCTTCTTTAACCATTCTTTGGTAGAATGACTTGTGTGCTTAGGGTCGTGGCCTTGCTGCATACCTCACTTTCTCCTGAAATTCAGTTCAGGGACAGATGTCGTGACATTTCCGCCAAGCTGTCACTGTTGGGCCCTTGAGCAAGGCCCTTAATCCTCTCTGTTCCAGGGGTGCCATATCATGGCTGACCCTGCGCTCTGACCCCAACTTCCTAACAAGCTGGGATATGCGAAGAAAAAGAATTTCACTGTGGTGTAATGTATATGTGTCAAATAAAGGCTTATTATTATTATTATTATTCATGTCAGGGCACTGTGGTGCAATTGCAAAAGCTTCAGCTTGCAGTTCTTTAATTAGTGGAAGGTGGATTGTGAGGTATGCTTTGGATAATTGTCCTATTGTAGAAGACAATATCTTTTCAGCTTAAGTTTCCTGACTGGCACTCTCCCATTTGTTTCCAGAATTTGCTTATATTTATATTTTTTCCATTCAGACATGCAATGTTTTCTGTGCCTCTGACTGCTACACAACTACAAAGCATAATAGATCCATCCCCATGCTTAATAGTTGGCAAGGTGTTCTTTTCATCAAAACCTCCTCTTTTTTTTCTCCAAAGACACCTGGTTATTATGGCCAATGTCCATTTTTACTTCATCAGTCCACAGCTGGTGTTTCCAAAATGCCTCAGGCATCCACATTGTTCCACATTTTTGCCACAGCTACTATTTTATGCAGGCAATTGTTGTTGTTTTTTTGTTTGTTTGTTTGTTTTTTATTAATATGTAGTTTGCTGCGGCAGTTGTTTAATTTTTTCAAAAATCAATTAAATGGTGTTGCCCAATCCTTTGCATATAACTGTACTGGGCAATTATCTAGGCAAAGATGCTCTTCTAATTAACATGGTTGTAAAGTGTTAATTTCATTATCATAGCCTTACTGCTAAGCTCGAACCAGCATGCCATGTTTCCTTTGACATCTCTCAACAATAAGGCATTTCCATCCACAGTACTGCTGCTCACTTGATGTGTTTTTTTTTTCTGTTTTGTCTTGTTTTTTCAAACATACTCAAGGGCATCAGCATTTTCTGAAATACTCAAACCAGCCAGGATAATTGCACAAATCAGCAGGTGTACAGCTGTTCCTTTTAAAGTGGCCAGTGAGTGTAAATGTGTGTTGTTCCTTATGCATTAAAAAAAGGCTAATAATACCTGAAAGGACTGAATGTTCTTTTATTAGTTATATACTACAATACACTATAACACTACAGTGTATATACACATTTTCCATTATCATGTATATTGTATGTGCATTTTTATATGCAGAGGAAAGGTGAAAGGCATATATCATACACTGACCTCTCTGCAAGACCATTTTTCTTGAGTTCAACACTGTAACCTCTCTGAGAGACAACATTTTTTTGGAACAGGTTCTGATTACAATTACAGTTTAGCTGACATGGTGTTGATATGTTCATGCCAGACTGCATGTTAATGTATGTTAATGTACCTGTCTGAATTTAGATCCCTACAATCAGCAGTATGACTGCTGAAGTGCCAAGCCAAAATAAATTGCTGAATTCCTTGCTCTGCTTTTTCTCATTACTGTAAATCTCCCTGCTATTTCCATACTTTGACTCTCATATGTGCTCGCATATATGCATGAGATTCTGTAATTTGATACCTATTGCTCATAACAATAATATACAGTAAAGTACATACTGTACATCATAATGGATGCTTTGTTTTCCAAACTGAGAATCATGTCAAATATGCTTCTGTATACGTGTATGAAATTTACAACTGTAGCTTTTTTCCATTGGTGCTCTGTTCCTCTCTTTTACTGATGAAAAACACAAAGCTAGATTTGGCATTTGAGTTGTGTTTTGGAAGCAAGCTACTACATATAGTTAATATGCTGTTTTAATATGCTGCACAGTATAGCATGAATTTTTATTTTACAGTGTTTATAGCTGCAGACAGTGTTGAGCAAGAAATGATGCATGAACAAAATGTTCTGTTCCTAACCACACAACTGATGTGACATTATGTTTTTAATGTATTCATCATTATACAAATTATACAGTTAGTTCCAGTCCACTAATTTGATTGTACAAGCAATGTACCAACTGTATCTACATATAATAAAACAGCACTGGTACATTTTACTGTTTGTATCACTCTGCTTGTCAGTGTTTTCTACTTAAAATTCCAGTTTTATTAATAGTTACCAGTGTTGGGTAAATAACTAAAAAATGTAATTGTTACTAAATGTTGCTAAAATGTAATCCACTACAGATTACTTATTACTACTTTAACATTCTAATTTGATTATGTTACTGATTACTGCATAAAAAGTCATCAGATTACTAATGACTTTACTTTCAAGTTACTTTCAAACTTACAAAAAATACACTACAAAGTGAAACTCATAGTTCTTTCAGTAATTTTAGCACGTGTTCTCCGGTGATTCATTAAAGCGCATGCTCATTGCTCATTAACTGGCGCAGCCGCCAGGGGTGTTAGCTGGACTGTTAATCATCCGTGTCTGAGCCCAGATTCTTCTCCATGCCTAAGTTTTGTTTTATGGACACTGAGGTAACTTAGCTGTCAATGTATGATATGATCAGAAAAAGTTGGATTTGTCATAAAACTTGCCTCGGGTGTTGTCACTGTTTGTAGGACCAGACCGATAAAATATAAAACTTTTCTAACTAGGCTAGTTTGGTGTCGCTAACCAAGGGGAGGCACAGCTAAGATATGGGTTTAGCTGCTACAGTGCCATGCAGAGTTCATTATCTTTCCTTATGCTCTGCTCATATCATGTTCACGTGAATTGGAAGTCATATAGACATTTACACACCAGAAAATGTTACGCTTTCAGTTTCAACCCCTTTACTGGTTTAAAAATAAAAAATAAAAATTGGTGTATATCCATTTTTCCTCACACTGACTCTGTGAGTTAGAATTTGGCAGAATTGAGAGACTGTCAGCCAATAATACACGACTGTATCCATGTATTAGCCTATAAACCCTGTCTGTTTGATCTCGCTTCCGTTCACTGAAGATATAAATTTACAACACCGCCGTCTTCTTTTACTGATGTTCAGTTACGTAGTGACAAACTACTTCAAGTGGAGAATTATTCAGGGCTAAAGAGAAAATCTTCGGGGTTACAGCCCCCAGAGCCCAGGCCAGGTTATGTCCCTGGCAGCCGCAAAAAACGTGATAAATTTTTAAAAAATGCATTTTTACTTAATATTGTTTTTGTAATACAATATTAAGTAAAAAAATATATAATTTGTAATACAAGTAACATAATTTTATTGACACCAGTAACTGTAGTCAAATTATATAAATGTAAAATGTAATGTGTTACATTACTGTGTTATCAGAAAAAGTAATTAGAATACAGTATACCCAATTCTGATGATAACATTGAAACTGTCAGTACATTTACTACAGGCTGGTGGTCAGTCTGTGCGTTGGCATGGCAGCGTGCAACCCTCTGTCCAGCTGCAGCTTCTTTGGTAACTATTTTCATTGACAGATTAAATAAACTAAATAATTGGTCATATCGTGTCTGAAATATCAGTTACTTAATATTAATTTCTTGTTCATAGAACTGTTGTATAAGAACAATATCACACTCACAATCATGCTGTTGTACTGAATATAAGTAAAGCTGCTGTATGATTACCTGATGCATTAGGCCTGCAGATTCATGTCAATGGCCAAATTACATCTGTGTTGGTATTTATTTCTGTAAAACTCTTGTTTATGTGATATTGCTTAATTAATCTTCTGTACTTTTTCATTTATGCCTGCCGACCTCTAGCCTGATATCTGCATATCTAACTCTGTGGATGTTTTTAAATGATTGGGATTGTAAATTTTGGACTTGTTCATAAAGGAAATGAGAAGAGCTGATTGGATTGTAT
Source organism: Ictalurus punctatus (assembly GCF_001660625.3). NCBI lineage: Eukaryota > Metazoa > Chordata > Actinopteri > Siluriformes > Ictaluridae > Ictalurus > Ictalurus punctatus. The sequence continues at coordinate 6,774,376 of NC_030418.2, read as the reverse complement.
ATTACCACCTGCACCCATGCTCATGGAAATACCATAAATATTCAAAACTGTCTTGTTGGTGCATGTGTCACCATGATCACAGAAATAGCCCTATCTATGCCAACATAGATGGAATAAAATTGTTAATGACTACATATTGGCAATAAAACAGGCTTAATCCACAAATACACTATATAACCAAATGTTTGTGGACACCTGACCATAACATATATATGTACTTTTTGAATATCCCATTCCAGATTTAGACATCCATACTATACAATTGTGTGCTTCCTTTGTGGTTTGGGGAAGTTTCACATATACTTTTATCCATATAGTACATCAAAAGCATACTCCAGTTACGTAAATTATCCCACTCTAATAAAAATCAGGTTCACCTTTTCATCTTTTTGAATCTTCTTCCAAGGAGAAACTTTGGATTTTGGCTTTTCCAATTAATTAAAAAGTTATGCTTTTCATCCGTTGTTTTCTTAAAGCTGCTTCTCCACGAAGAAGATGATGATGACTGTGATGAAGAAGAAAATAATGATGATGAAGAATAACAAAGACGCCCTTAGTGTTCAGAAAGCACACATCAATAAATAATCATGCGCCTGCTAGTTCATTATCTGTCTTGGATTCAGAACCATGCCTGCACTGAGCTAGATAATATGGTTAATAATCATTTGCTGGTGATACAAGTCGAGACCCACCATAAACATTCAGGATGCTGTGCTGTGTCAACGACCAACAATTTGTTTACAGCAAAGACATGTGTAAAAGAGACACAGAGCAATCAAGCATGTGTTCGAATATCCTTTCAGAAATTTGACAGTATAAATTGGATTTCTATTTTGCGGGCATGTCACATTAGATCAGAAAGATTTCTCATATGTTCTACTAATGGTCAAATTTCATGCAGTTTTTATTGTAACAAACACAAACACTCTAGAAACCTGCCCTATGAATCGTTAGCATCAAGTGAAAAACGTGTTTGTTTTTGTAGTTTGTTTTGCAGTGTGGAAAAACCATCATATGCGCACAGTGACCAACTACTTCATTGTGAACCTGTCCTTTGCTGATATCCTGGTCTCCATTACCTGCCTTCCTGCCAGTCTCGTAGTGGACATCACAGAAACATGGTTCTTTGGAGATACACTCTGTCGAATCTTACCTTATTTACAGGTAAGTAAGTAAAACAGTAGTGGATGGACAGAATAATTGTACCACATAAATAAAATTTGAATCAAAAAGCAAATCAGAGGCAGCTACACAGGTCATATTATATTAATTATTATAATGGTAGCCAATTTGTAGCTGTTCTTTTTATTTTAAAAGCATTGTCATCCTACAGAGTTCACTGAAACCAAATAATCTGAATACTCAAATTGCAGTTCACAAAGAAAATATGTCAGCGTTAATGGTCAAACTTTTCTGAATACCCTATATTTTAGCATTTGGGTTTAAATGACCAGTACTGGAAAATCCAATGAATATGAAAATCCAAGGAAACGGGAAAATGCCAAAATCATTATGAATATCATTGGTCGGTGATATTTTATTTATGTTTTGCATTTAATACTAGTACTACTGTGTTGTTGTTTTTTTCCAACACCTTCAATGTGTGCCACCTTTAATAAAGCACATGCTTTATTATCACATAGCATCATCACATACTGTAGCACTGTTATTCTGTATAATTTTGTATGTTCTGTGGTAATACTTGTGATTAAGCTGTGGTAAGACACCCTTGGAATACAAGGCATGGGATGCTTTACTTAAGTTATGTTAAATCATGAGACCAATACCTTCACTTACTTCTAGCTTTAGATTTTATTCCTGCATGCACATTTCAGGGAGAAATTGGGAATTCAGCAGGTATTTCCCATCACTGAGTGGCATTATGCCTGCAGTGTTGGGTGCCATTATTTTTCTTGGCCCAAACTTTATCCAATTCCCCTACACCAATTCACAATTGACAACAGGACTTTCACACAATCACTGTCTTTTACAGCATCATTACCTTACTGCATTCTTATTGCGCTTAAAGCACCATTAGAAATTTCTAGGTTGGAATTCTGACCTGCTGACTTTCGGAATGTATTTGTTAATGTGAATGAATTTATTAAAAATGACAAACACGCAGACATTAAAAAGCACAGCTTAATAACGCTGCACATTAGTGATCAAATCTCTGTTTCAGAAAAAAATTCAGTTTCTCCATGGCACAAGAAAAATGACAGTCCTTTGAAATGAAGCATACCTACCAAAAATGGTTATTTCAGGGCGTGTCTGCACTTAAATTGGCAGTGGCATGCACATGCATATCAGCTATGAACAATTGGTGTTAATTAAGCTTCACTGCGTACACTTGTGCATTTGATATATTCGCACATTTGATGAGTCCTAATTTTACTGTGCATGAAAGACTTACCCGTAAGAAATTATCTATTTTAACAGAATGTTATTAAATGATGACCCAGGAGTTAAAAAATGTTTGACCGGCAGTGTATTGGAAACAAAGGTCACAACTGCATACTAATCTGTTGTTAGTGCGTGTGTTGTTTTGTCCATCCGTTATAGGTTTAAAACTCTATGCAGGGATCACATGTCATAGAACATCTTTGCCAGTCATCAGTTTTGTTTTGCAGTTCCGTGTATGAATACTGATATGACTCACAGCCAGAGAACAGATGGTGAGATGGATGTGCTAAAGTAGGGAAAACGCTCAAATGTGCAAGTGTACTCCAGATCAATTTAGAAACACTGTCAAAGACAAGTACCCTTCTATCAGCTGAAAAGGTGGGCTAATCAGTAGATCATAGCTCTTTAAATCTACTGTTTCTTTTTTTCCCTCCTTACAAATATTATTCAGTAACAGCCATTTTAAACAGTTTAGCTGCATTAACACCTGCTATCCTTTCATTCTCCCTACAAATACCCATAACAACTATGACACGTTAGGGCTGAATGCTGTACATTAGAAAGGGGGTTTTTACCTTAGAGAAGATCCATGAGGGGTTTTGTATGGTGTAGTCGACTGGCATTCCTTTAAAATCCAAAGCAATAGGAGCTGTCACTTTCCCCAGCCTTAAAAGGCAAGTGTATAATTTCAAACAGAAGCCTGGATTTTTGTATTTTTTTTAATGAAAATGCTAAAGTGAACTTTTCTGAACTAGAAGTTATGAATCCACATAGGCACTCAAAGAACAGGGAAAGTGCTGCTTGCTTCAAAGGGAACGCCTTAATGGTCCAGAACAAAACAAAGTGAACAATTTAACAGTTCCTGATCTTAACCCCTTCTTTATTTCCTCTATGAGAGGAGCCCTTACTTTGAAACACATTTTCGAGATATTGCCACAGCTAACTTGAATAATGGTACAGTAACGGAGTTTAAATACCTTTGTTACTTTGTGTCATTATCTACGATGTAATATCCGTTATGTTCATCAGTTTCTCCTTTCTAATCTTTTGATTTTGCCAGACAATCTCTGTGTCTGTATCAGTGCTGACCCTCAGTTGCATTGCCCAGGACCGGTGGTATGCTATCTGCCACCCTCTGAAGTTCAAGAGCACTGCGAAACGGGCGCGCAGGAGCATCATCCTGATCTGGTTTGTCTCCTGTGTGATCATGATTCCCCAGGCTATTGTCATGGAGTGTAACAGCCTGCTGCCTGAGCTGCTGCCTGAGCTCACCAACAAGACCGTTCTCTTTACTGTGTGTGATGAACACTGGGGAGGTGAGACAGAAATTTGGTACATATGCTCAGAAGTCAGTATGCCTTTTTGAGTTTGACAAATAGATGACTACATTCGCCATAAATGGGTGAATGGAATGTGTTTCTCTTGGTTAAAATTAGGAGGAAACATTTTAATAGCCACCAAGGAAAGTGAAGTAATTGATCACTGAACAAGAAAAAAGTCATTATCACATTCAGTCAAAAGTTTCAGATTTTTTTTTAAAATCACAACTGATATTTAGATGCCACTGAAGGCATTTAATTAGCTGAACGAAAAATCATCTTGCTTGCTTTTGAAATGGCAAGCACGTAATCTATTCTTTTCTGTGTTCAGAAACAGGACAACAACCCAGTTCAAAGAATAAAAACAAGAACCGTTAATGAACAGTATTTGTTAAGACCAGTAATATAAAGGAAAACGTTGTCATTCTTAACTGCTCTTGAACAGAAGCATTCATTTGAAATCCCTGTTATCAGTTAATAACTTCTTTTTGTTCCATGTAGACCACGTAGATGCACCATGTAGATGGTGTAATTTCATTCAGTGTATCATATTAAACACATACAGTGTAGTGTACAGCACAGGCCATAATGTCCCATGGCTTCAGTTCATGGATGAAGGTGAATTTACTTTACTATAAAGACTTTTTTTAACATAGACCTATACATTATGCTAAAGTATACAACAGTCAAATAAGCAAACTTTTTTGTTGATGCACATGAGAGAAAAACAGCTTGCCTAATTAACCCGCAGGGGCCGGGGAATTTACTAACTCCATTAAAAACAACCTTTTCAATCCTGTTATTTTTACCCCTCTCTCTCTCTCTGTGTGTGTCTGTGTGTGTGTGTGTGTGTGTGTGTGTGTGTGTGTGTGTTGCTTTCTAATATGGCAGATGAGATCTACCCCAAGGTCTACCACACCTGCTTCTTTATTGTCACCTATTTTGCCCCTTTGTGCCTGATGATCCTGGCATACATCCAGATCTGTCAGAAACTCTGGTGTCAGCAGGTAAAATAATAAGGACTAGAGCTTGGCCTAGTCAATACAATTTCAATACAATTACCTCAGTTTAATGTTGCACAGCATTACACTGCACAAAACAACTGCACACATATATGCACTTCATACCAATTATAGTCAGACAGTAGAGTAGTATTCTGCCAAATTAACAGAAGAAGTCAGTTAGTTAAATGTAACTCTAAGACAGTTAATATGTTAACTAGTGCAGTTGAAAAGTGTGGTGGAAGCAAAACTAATCTACTTTTGCATATGGCGGAAAGATATAAAAAATAAAAAATAAATCAATAAAAATTTTTTTTTTTAAATGGTTAACTGCTATCAACAACACAAATTTGACATAAACACATTGTTAGATGCATCAAGATACACGTTTATCCAAAACCCCTGAAGTGAAATCACTTTGAAATATAATTTCAAGTTTAAACCCCAGGGAAGAATCTGAATTATTTCTTAAATCCAATTTAAGAGATAGTGACTTGCGCATTCCAGATTAAATTGTTATGGACCTTGTGAGAGGTATAATACACATGGTTGGAATGAAATCCTGCAGCCACATCAAGCGTTTACCAATAAGATTGAAGACCTTTCATCTATATTATCATCAATCAGTATTATAGGTTCTATTGGTTTACTACCTAGGCTCTCTGGTGACTAAAGTACTATTCTGAATTTGTCTTCTCTGAAACAGTTTGGCCTGTCATGTCTCCAAAGCACTGCTTTATAGATTTTATTTTTTACAAGATGTACCTGTGATGTAACGTAAGGCAATGTCTGGTTAAGATTCCAGGGACCTCGTCAGTGGTACAGAGAAAGTGGAAATCCCTGCAATGTTCAGCTCAGACTGCAGGCCTTGGTGAGTCAGTCAAGGTCAGGACCAGTGCGGTGTCGGCTGAGATCAAGCAAATGAAATCTCGACGGAAAACGGCACGCATGTTGATGGTGGTGCTATTCGTCTTTGCCATCTGTTATCTGCCCATTAGCGTCCTTAATATCATGAAAAGGTACCCAGAGGCTTTTCAGTTTAGCTCTACAATTGTATACAAAGCTATAAAGTAGTTTTTTATGGTTTGACTGTTATATCTGGAATAAAGACATGTACAAATGATATTACAGTTCTCTGAAATTATCTTGTAGTGCCAATACAGATTAAGATTGATGTTCTAATGAAATGTTTCTTGTTTCCCCATTTGAGCAGCCATGATTTCCATCAATACACAGCAACTCACCTCAAATTTATTTTATATAGTTAATCTTTTCTCATGTCTAGAGTGTTTGGGGCTTTCAAGAACGCAACCAACAGAGAGACGGTGTATGCCTGGTTCACCTTTTCTCACTGGCTTATATACGCCAACAGCGCAGCCAATCCCATCATCTATAATTTCCTCAGTGGTGAGTATTTTAGTTTATGCTCTAATCAGCCTCTGTATGAGACATTATCCCCATCTGCTGGACACATGAGGCATTGCTGGATCCTTTCTTCCACACCATATCGCTGTCAGCTACAGTCGGGTCCATAAGTGTTTGGACAGTGACACAATTTTCATAGTTTTGCCTCTGTACACCACCACAACAGATCTGAAATGAAGCAATCAAGATGTGATTGAAGTGTAGACTTTCACCTTTAATTCAAGGGGTTTAACAAAAATTTTAACCGTTTATGAATTACAGGAATTTTTTTTGCTGAATTTCTCCGTTTTCACAGGCTCAAAAGTAAATGGACGAATGACTGATAAGAAGTTTCATGGCCAGGTGTGGCCTGTTTCCTCATTATTTCAAGACGATAATGAGATAAACTGTCACTTCAATCACATTTTGATTGCTCCATTCAGTTCCATTGTGGTGGTGTACAGAGGCAAAACTACAAAAATTGTGTCACTGTCCAAATACTTATGGACCTGACTGTATTCTTGAAATAGGCCTTCAAAGCTTTTAAATGACCTGTTGATCTCAAACAACAAATCTGTTCACATGTATTTTCAACAAGCCAATCTCAATTAATATTTAATATTTAATCAGCATGGTTATTATTCTTTAAAAGCCCCTGCTGTGTGACTGTTATAAAGTACCTCAGCTTTTCCTAATAACACTGGGTGCAAGGTGGAAAATTACACAATGGGATGAGATGTCATTGCATCTCAAGGCACCATGCACACACACTGACCCACTCACTCATACTTATGTCAGTTTAGTATAGCCACTCCACTTAATGGCATGTTTTTTGGGAGTTTTGAGGAAACTGGAGAGCCCAGTGGAAACCCACATGGTACCCATAGGTCGGGATCAAACCGGGGACCCTGGAGCTGGGAAGTGGCAATGCTACCTGCTCCCACATTTAATTAACACCAAGAAAATCTCACTTATTTTCTAATTAGCAACCAGCAAATTGCTTGTGTCAGCTCAAAGATGAGTAACAAAAGACTCACCAGAGATTTGTAATAATTACTACCCTGTCCATTGATTTAAAAAAAAATAAAATAAAAAAATTAAGAAGCTCTAGGGATGAGATGCTTGGAGTTGCATTGGCCCCCAATAAAATTTGGTTGGCCACCATGGGTATCACAAAAAAAGATGTTAAGTGTCCAATTAGTCATTGCTGCTGGTGGGCATTTGTAGGATGGCTCTATCTTGCTGTTTAATGTTGATCACAGTGCCAGGATGAAGAGAATCAATGAAGAACTGTAAGCCAGTACTTTGAAATCTTTATGCGTTTTCATATTGATTTGTAAAAGAATTACTACATGAAACAATATTAAAGTTTTACCACTAGCTAAAATAACTGCTAAGGCTAAATGACTGTTTGTTCTAAGATCATCTGCTTCCATCTAAATTCATTATATATCTCTTTTTAAAAAAAATATGAAATCAGGCAGTGTGTGATAAATCAATCAGTCTGATCTTGTCAATTACACAATACAAATGCATGATTCACCATGCACATTTAAACAGAAATGGGATCATGTACAATTTTCAGTGCAGTTCATGATACATAGTTGTAAATGTTCATGTAAACTTGACATAGTACTAATATGAAAGTCAAATTTTAGTATTGTAGCTCAATTCTGTTTCACTTTAAAGCTTTGGACACACCCCTAGATAAAAATCAATTTTTAACAAAAAGCAGCTTTTAAATTCATAAATAAGTTGTCATAAACAATTAAGCTGATTCATAACTTTAAACACCTACAGTAGCTCTCTGTGTGTAGTTGGGACCATCTCTTTCATGTAAGGTTCCACTGGGGTTGTTTTTAAGTGTTTGCGCAAGCTTGCATTATTCATTCACCACTCTGTCTTGCTCGCTTGTCATGCTGAGAGATATTTGCTCCACATAATAGCTGTTTGCCAAGGCGCATTTAAAGATTCAAACACAGGGACTGTATTCACAGACTGGGATTGTACCATTTAGAGTAAAACAATTCACTCTTGCTATTCAGGTTCTAAAAATTGGAAAAATGCAGATTTCAGAAAGTTAAATCTCAAGCTTTTTTGTGCTTATTGCACTCTTCACACAGGTAAATTTCGAGAGGAGTTCAAAGCGGCGTTTGCCTGTCATTGTTCAGGTCGAGGGGAAAAAAAGGAGAGGGTGAGGACCAAGATGAGCACCGACAGCCACAAATCCCTGTCCACACAAGTCAGTCATTTCGACAATGTCTCACGGATCTCGGACCAGGTTATGTAGCACTGATCTGCAAGGGTTAGTCTTCACAACATGCCACTTCTCTAATGGTTTATAGGACAAAGCAAAGACAGGGAGCTCTCAAAGGCTCAGACTTACTCAATTGATATGCACTGAAGGCTTTGACAGGAATATTTGCTTCTGAATATCAGCCACACAGTGGGAAAATGACATTCTGCCTCAAATAAGAGCACAAGATACCACTGAATTACATTTCCTTTTTCTTCCAAGGATTATTTATCTCCACGATTACAATGCCTTTCAGACAGAAAGCACAGGCAGTCTGGTGATGGAGTTGTATTTTACACATACTGTTTTATTTCTCATGAAGACATTACCTTGTTAAAAATGCAATAGTGTATTTTTGATGTTTTACATTATATGCTTTATGGTCCCTGAGCAGCATGACTATATTGTGAATAATTGACCACAACACAGTCTGAAATCTCTTCAGAGTTTTATAATAATTTATATCTTCAAGTGTTTTTAAATTCACAAAAAAATTGTCACAAGTAAATTCCTAAAATAAAACAAAATTTTATTTCTGTGAGATAAAAATTGCTCTCTGTATTGTGTGCATTTGTTTAATTTGCGTTTGCACTGGGATTGTTCTTAAGTCTTTGCACAAGCTTGTATTATTCATTTGTCACTCTGGCTCGCTTGCTTTTGATGTGGAGAGATATTTGCTCCAGATAATAGCTATTTGCCAAGGCATATGTGGGGATCAGAGGGTAATCAGAGAAAGGCTAGTGGTAGATTCGAACATCTTTGTTCTGCTTTGGTGGGCCTCTTAAGTATGAATGCTTTTAAGAGCAGGGTGTAGAATTCCTTTTGTAATAGTGCTTTGTTAGACATTCTTTCATGTGCTTGTTGGGTTCTTGCTGTGATCAATGTAAATGCACGCTTGTTAAATAACAACAGCGCAAAAATGTATAAAGATACTTCATTGCTGCTCATTTTTAACTGTTTTAAATGTTTGAATTTAATTGGTGGTGTGTAGTTTTAACTGCTTATGGTGGAAAATAAATTGCTAGTATTGGCATCGATATTTGTTTATATAGTTTATTATATTTCAAAGATCAAATTTCCCATAAAATAAAGGTGCAAGCTAATTTTACTCATATATGATGTATCTGCAAATTGCATTCTTCTTTTTACTTGATCCACAAATATACCCCTGTACATACACATTACAGATTTTATATCAGATATAATTGGTTGCAAAAATGGTTTGATTAAAATGTGTTTTCAGTATGTCCTTCTAAAGCCTAATAAATTAGTTTAACGATTAAGCGTTATGGTGTGTGATTTTGATGTGATAAATTAAGGACATATTTGGGTTGGCTACCTTGACTAGTAACACCAATCATAAGTCAACAGTGAGGGGGCCAAGTTTAGTAAGTTTACAGTAGTTCAGTAACTAACTGAACATTTCAAAAGGCTAAACAGCAATAATAATAATTAAACACTTCAACATTTTTAATTGACATATTGTCGGAAACTGAATTAACACATATTGCATTAACAACTGCAGTGAGGAATCCGCACTATTGGTGCTATAGAAGTGATGATGCTTTAAAGCCTGAATTAAACACTTCGACATTTACTGGAGTCACATGGATTACATTTACGATGCCTTTAAGAGTTTTTTGAAGCTTGAAAGTTTTGGATACTTGGACTGTAAACGAAGGGCCAGAACTCATTAAAAATGTCTTCCTTTGTGTTCTGAAAATGAACGAAAGTCTTATGGGTTTGGAACTACATGGGGTGAGTAACTTATGACAGAATTTTCATTTTTGGGTGAACTATCCGTTTAACGGACTAACATTGCTCTACAGCAACATGGAGGTGACAGGTTGTCAAATGCAGGAAGTTTTAGCTAGGGCAAGGTCAGGTCGATGTTGTTTAAAATAGCCTAATGAAATGGCAAATTCACAATGCCAGTACTGCTTCTGTTACTATAGAATCCTCTAACATATCAATTTAATTGTACAATTCAGGCAGTGATTTTTATTTATTATCCCATAGCTCCTTTAAAAAAATAAATAATAATTTTTTTTTTTTTTTTAAAAAGGCAAACAGCAGCCATGAAACACTTAGTGAAAACAAGCGAATAATGTGAACAGGTAAATACGCTAGTTTAAAAACCTGCCGGGGATGACGTCATGTCCGGTTGCTGGCATTGCCATGGGGACCGGAGCGGTGGCCGGTGCACGAGCGCAGGTGTTGCTACTGCGCAGCAGCTGAACTTCATTAGACAGTCAAGCGCTCAGAGGAGAACATGAAGTCGGCTCTGATTATCGGTGAGTAACAGGGAGATGAAACACCTAATATTTCCCTTTATGTGTATGTGGTGGGTTTTAAACGTTTTTGTCTGGGGTTTTTTTTTGGTAGCTATTTGGTTTGTAGTTGTTGTTTTGTTTTGTTTTTTAGCGGAAGTTCAGTTTTTATTTTTTATTTTTTAGTTTAGATAGAGTGATATGCCTGGAATAGCCCTTGAGAAGGCGGTAAATGAAACTTTAAAAAAAAATAAATTGTTGAAGTTGAAAAGATAGTTAAGTGAGTTCTACTATTTCGGTTGCAGTACACTTAATACGTAAATGAACATCAATCTTTTGAATATTTACGCATTTTCCCTGAAACGCTGTTACAAACCATGCTTACAGTCGGGTTGCAGGCAGGCATATGAGTTCAAATGTCACATTCATAGACAATTACTTAATTAATTCATTACAATTACAAGATATTAGAATATCTTGTATATTATTATGGTATAGAGCAGGGATTTTGCCACCAGGAACCGCTTTAACAGAAAAATTCAGTTCAATTTTATTTGTATAGTGCTTTTAACAATGGACATTGTCTCAAAGCAGCTTTACAGAAATATATAAACACAGGATACAGATTTTAAGTGTGTGAATTTATCTGTATTGAGCAAGCTGGTGGTGAGGGAAAAACTCCCTAAGATGATCTGAGGAAGAAACCTTGAGAGGAACCAGACTCAGAAGGGAACCCATCCTCATCTGGGTATCAATGGATAGTGTGAAAGTTTAAAAAAAAAAATAATAAATCCACGGACCACATTTATTTAATTTATTTTATGCACTTAATTGAACTGTTCAAAAATTAGGTCTGTGTACAGTAATATTTTAGTTATTTGTTAGAGCCATACGGCTTTTGTATTCCTGAACGTTCGACTCACTGAACATGTTTATATTAATATCGATATTGATATTGGGTCCAAGCTGACATTATTTATAGGTTTCTGTTATTCACAGGTTTTGAAGTTATTGAGGTCTGGATTGAACCCTTTAAATTCGATAATTTGTTCAAACAGACTAATAACTAATAAAGTGGTAAATACAGTAACTTTGATCATGCTTGGTAGTGATTTCCACAATGGATCAAAATGAATCAATCGGATTGATTTATAGCAATGGGTAGTGAAATGTTTGTTTTTCTTATTTGCAGGGATCTGCCTGGTTTTGCAGACGGTTTGCACCACAATATCTACACGCTGCTTGTCACTGATGCAACCTTGTGTTTCACCAGACCTGTGCAGGAGTGAACAGACTCTTCTGAGAAATGTTTGTCTTTCTGAAGGTACACATTTGTTTTCTGTGAGTGACGTTTGACTAATTCAATCATTCCAAAAGGACACAAGTTTTCTGAAATAACATGGCTTGGCAGGATTTGGCAGGATATAGATGCTAACCCAACGTAACCCAATTTAAAAGCAATAGCCTACAGCAAACTCCCTTGCTTACCTTCTTATCCAGGGTCACTTGAAACCCATACATAAAGTATGGACCTGTATTACAAAGATTATCTAGCTATCTCTGAGCACAGTTTGATCTTACCTTGGATTTCCTGTCTTCTAATGGTGTTTTGTTGTAGTACAGCTAACCAGTCTTGGGGCTGTAAGCATCTCATGGCTCAATCAGCTATCAGAAAATTTATTTATTTTTTCCCCTGACATAGGCTATTAATGTTCCACAGTGGACATATATTTATCAGACCTTTTAAATTTCATGGATTTAGAAGCATAAATTGTGAAAAGTTTGCACATCAAGAGTATTTAGAGATCACCAGAATTTTTTGGATTTCTCCCTATCATTTTTATCTCCAAGATGCTGAATTTTAGCAGAGCGAATATTGTATCTTTGCCACCTTTTAGAGTGAGATACTACAACTCATCACTATAACACTCACCACTATGCTCTCTCAAAGAATCTCAGCAGGCATACAACTAAGCTCATTACAAAGTGGTCATTTTCTCATTTAAACACATACAGTGGAACTTTTAAAGAAGCACATACAGCCAAAGTTACATGTATAGAGTAATTATCAGTAATGAGTTAACAGTTCCTTATCCGAGGTTGGTATGAGTCCCAAGAGTGATTGGATTCTATAGATTGCACTCCAGCCACCAGTTACGCAATGAACGTGTGTAATAACAAACATCTGCAAGCAATATTCCTCACAATATAACTGTGAAGTTATCCATCGCACACATATTAGGTAGACCCCATCACCACACTACTGGCATGTTAAATGTTCATGGATTAAAAAAAACTTACAGTAAAGGAAATATAAGGAACATCAATAGGAGTTCTATATTCCTCTGCACTAGAAGGAGAAAAGAGAGAAATTTTGTATTCTAGCTTTTCCATTTCCCGATGATTCATGGTGGTGCAGAAAGCTTGGTTCTTCCTAGAAAAGATGTAACGTAGGCAAATGCATTCTTTAGCAAATACAAAAGAAGTCTCTACATTAGTATCCCCCCCCAACAACCGAATATGGTTGTGTATTTATTACATGAAAGATTGTATTTCTTGTACATTTCTTCTAGCTTTTTGTATGTTACTCTGTTTGGGATCTGTAGCAGATTGTGCTGATTTCTCCAAGATCACTCACTCAGCCCCATATTCTTTGTACATACAGATGAAAGTACATACAGATACCTTGTATCAAACAGGCGAAGTCTGATTGTTAACGAACTTCTTAAGACGAGTTGCTATCGGTTCCATTTGTTATGTTAAGCTGGAACTTGGTCAGGAACCTTGGCCATGCTAAACCTTCTTTGGGAAACATGCCCCAAAATTACATCTTGTAAAAGATGTTGGGTACTTTTCAAATGTTAAACTAAAAAAAAACTAACCAACTAATATTAACAATATTTCACAAGAACTAAATAAACTCTGGCCTCTGGCTGTATATATTAAAACTTGCTCAGCCACGCATCTTAATTTTTCCACTTAATAACTGCAAACTTTAACGAAGTTGTAACATCAAATAATACAAGTGGTAGTTATGTTGTTACATTTTGTTAACATGTCGATCATATAGACACAATGGTTCATGAAAGAACACGCCATAATGGAACCTGAAACATTGTTTTGAACTCGGGTACTTTTTAAACATTTTTCCATACTAATTTAAGTGTTATTAAATTAAATTAAATTAAATTAAATTAAATTAAATTTTAAATGTATTAACTTATAGATATACAGACGGGTAACAATTAAAGGAAATAACGTGGCCATGTTAGGACCAAAGTGTTGGACCGAATATCTTTTGGAGGAAGGGCATTCATCACTCCAGTACTGTTAGAGACTTGGAATATAAATAGATAGATAGAATCTGTGCCTGTTTGTTTTTTTTTTTTGTGTTACCCAACAGTATAACACAGCTTAGCTTGATGGAAGTCATCAATCATGGCAGTAATACACTACCATTGCATGGATCAGTGCTTAGTTGAAGTCGCATCATTAAAACCGGCTTTTCTGCTTTGTCCCTTTTATCAGACAGCAGCTGTCAAATGCAAAGCTCTAATGGCTGTAACATGACCATTCAGGCAATATTGGCTCACTCAAGAGAATGTATGTGCACCGATGAAGATCCATGCAACATTCTACAACTTCTGGCTTCCTTCTGCCATTCCTACTTGGGTATGGTATGCAGCACACTCATTTCTGACCTCACACTCTAAGTGAATGTAAAGTGAAACCAATTTCTTTAAAGCAGATGTTGAGCCCTCGCGTGCCCCTGACAAATCAAGATTGGCAACTGGGCAGGGGAGCCGTCAAGCCAATGGGCTACATCCTCATTCAGATCATCACCTACCCATACCAGGTTCTACCATATTCCATTTGTTAATTATATTTGCAGTGTTCCTTGCCAAAATCTAACACCTTTTCGTTTAACTTCCTTTCCAGTTCATGAGAACAACCCAAAGGAGGAATGGAAAGAAAGTAGACTGTTGACATATGGTAAATGGATTTTCTGTTTATTCTGAACTGCTGAATTAATGATCAGAGGATCACCCATAGGTCTCCATTATTAGCAACATAAACAATATTTATATGGTATTGGACACCCAAATCCCCTTCACATAACTGGGGATCTTCTGCGTGTGTGTGTGTGTGTGTGTGTGTTTACGTACAGGTAGGAGTGCAAATAAGCACTGGAGAAAATGAGACAGGGATCTAAAGCATATTTTTGTCTCATTTGTACAAAGACTGGACATTCTTTATAATTTTTATTTCACATTGTTTAAGGTTTGAATGACTTGGACATAAGCCTTATGATATAATTTTTCCCCATTTTTGTGTTAAAAAGTAACTTTTAGCAATATCATATTCTAAAACTTATAAATGGGTAAGCTTTGGTTACACACAAAGCATATGCCAAAACTCTGACAGAGTTTCCCTCTGCTTTGTCTCTTAATGTCCCCAAATTAAGTACCAGCCCCAGACATTTCCTGCGTACAGGAGATGACACTGTGCGTCCAGGATGAAGTGTGTAATCGGAAGCTGGTGCCATTTGTCCAGTCCTGTTCTGCTCCTCAGTGTGAGGAGAGGCTTTGCAGGCTAGCAGCAAGACACTTTTATTCAAGCCTGCCTGAAAAAGTGGCTGAGATGCTGGTGTTCTGCCAGTGTATGACAGACGACCAGGACTGCCAGCATTTTCAGACCCTGCTCAATTCCAATTCCTGCAAACAAGACAAGACAGAACAATGGAACTGCCTGGAGATGCTGGACAACTGCACTGAAGAGAAGATTTGCAGGTTTGGCTGTTTATGCCCCACATGTCTATTAACATTTAAGACCATATATTTTGCCACACTGCACTGGTTTATCTGCACTTTTCCAATATTGAGCCCATCTGCTCTCTCCATAGAGTATCAGGGCAAGGTAGACAATGATGTTTACTCATGCTTACTGATTTATTTATAAACAATTTAATAGCTGCACTGATGGATGTAAAGAGCTTCTGGTAACAGCACACTCATTTGTGTTAACAGGCAGACATTTGAGGCATTCTTGTCTGAATGTTTTGGTGCAAAGGATGTTTCATTTAGTGGATATTCAACCACAGACCTGCTGCATGTCATAGATCTCAACTTTTTTGTCAGTGAAAACAAAGATTGCCGACTGGCCTTTGTAGCTATGATGGGATCTGTGCTTCAGAGTCCATGCACCTGTCATGGACTGGACCATCACAATCTCTACAGGTGCAATGTGCTGCAACAAGCCATTCATAACAGATCCTATTTCAGTAAGTACTTATGCACAGTCAATATTTGTTATAGTCAGAAATGTCTAGTTGCTGTACTGATTGGTAACAAAAGTGCTGACCTGCTGTTAGATATTTAGGTCAGCTAGAGACATGAAATACAGATTGTTGGCAAAGGAAAAAGCCCTGGCTCTGTTTTCCTGTAGCATTTTGCTGGCATGGTTTGGGTTCACTTGGAGGGAAGGATCCCTACAAATCAATACAAAGATCTTCTGATTGATTACCTGTAGAAATATTTCCATTCTGATAGACAATAGAAATATTGCTTCCTAGAGTGTCTTTATACTAAAGGAAAAAGTAGGGATCCTATTAAAGTGGTCGGTAAGTGTCTATTACCTTGGGTATTTCTACTGGTCATTTTATAGAAGGTAAAATACACAATAAAGATAAACATGTATATGTGCAGAATGATTCAGATGGGGGGGGAGGGGGAGTCCCAGAGAGACTTAAGTAATTGTTCAATTATCCCAACACCTCATATAAAAATAGAACATCCTGAATGGGCCTAATCTACAAGGCATGAGGGCTTACTCAATGGTTTGATGAGATTGAAAATTATGTAAATTATATGCAGGATCACCAGGGGGTATTCCATAAAGTGTACTAATTCTATCATTTTCATCAATTTCTTCAACTGAAGAAAGTGTCAAAGCTAATCATAAGCACTGCTCAGTTACATATGCTTTTTGACAAACCTATTAGCATTTATAAACCATGTTAAAGTTTAGTTTTGCTTGATCAGTTCTATTGTACAAGCCATGTGATGTCATGGTTCCTACATTTTGTCAAGGTCTAACAAAATGCCGCTAACCTAGCACGTTATGCATTGTCTAGCCTAGCAAGCTTTATTGTTGTTTTTTAAATTAAAGTAGCCTACCATACTGTAGGCACTATACAGTCCCCTCCAGAAGTACTGGAACGGCAAAGCCAATTCTTTTGTTTTTGCTATACACTGAAGACATTTCCTGATTGTTACATCTAGATGTGTTAAACATCTTGGAACATGGCACCTTTTGTTTGAATCCATCCATTTTTCCAAGTGATCAAAAATATTGGGACATTTGACTGAAAGGTGCATCTTGTTCCCCTGATGTGCTCTGTTAGATTGATTATTCAAGCAGTTAATAGCTCTGAATATCTACTATTGGTTTGAGCCTTGGATTTTGCCTGTGAAGACTGTATTTGTTGTTAAAATGGATAAACCAACTTGAAGACCAGAGAGCTGTCTATTGGAGAAACATAAGCCACTATGAAGCTGAGAAAAGAGGGAAAATCAATCAGAGCCATTGAACAGGCATTGGGTATAGCCAGTACAACACTTTGGAATGTCCTGAAAGAAAAGAAAAAAACAGGTTGGCCAAGTAAAACAACAGTCAATGACAAACATTGTGAGAGCTCATTATGGGCTCACTAATCTTTATTGATGATGGAACTGATGATGGTCGTAGCAGAATGAATTCAGATGTCATTCAGAAAATTCTGTCTGCAATTTACAGAGATATGCTTCCAATCTAATTGGGAGGAAGTTCATCATTCAGCAAGACAGTGAACCAAAACACACTTCCAGCACTGGAGGGATTGGGCTCCATCCTTCCAATATAGTTCCACAGACTTGTAGAATCAAAACTGCGAAGCTGTTCTGGCAGCTTGTGGTGGCCCATCACCTAAGACGCTTTATGACGGTGTTTTTGTTTTATTTGTCACCTGTCCATAGTTGTGTAAGAGCAGAAAACGTTACACTGTGCAGTTCCTTCAAGATATAGGACTGGCATTGCCCTGTTTTAAACCTTTGAACTAATGGCAGTATGTTTTTGATCATTTCTTTTTGATGTCATTCATCTAGGACCCCAAGGACTTAAGGAAAATCTCTCATCTACAAAGTCAAAAGTAAACAAATCACAGCAAGAACATTCATGGCTAAACGGTAAGATGCTGTGAAATTGTTGTTACACTTATTGCACATCTGCAAAAAAAAAAACTTTTCGCTGGTTTTCTGTTCATCATCCATGAAATGTAACAATGTCTTTCCTAATTGATGACAGATCAGTTACTGTACATTGTGGTGGCGGTTTGTGTGGTGGCGCTGGTGATCATTGCAGTTGCCATCGGCATTATTATACATAAACTGGGGTAAGCAGTGAAGCACTATATAAATCATAAGTACTGTATGTAGGAAATTATTAAACAATGAGTTATGATGTTTTAGTAAGTAAGTAAAATTTATTTGTATAGCATGTTTCACACAGCAAAGCTGAACAGAGTAAGGAAAGTAAAATAGAAACAGAATTAGACCAAATAAAACCAGACAATAGAAAAAATTGATTAAAAATTTGTTTAAACAATTAAAAATTTGATCAAAAACCCTGGCAGAAGAGATATGTTTTAAGCCTATTCTTAAAAGTAGTAATAGAAGGTGCAAGGCAGATGTCCAGTGGCAATTGATTCCATAGACAGGGGGCAGCAACAGCAAAAGCTCTATCCCCCTTTTTTTTTAACCGGGAACGAGGAACATGCAAAAGAAACCTATCAGAAGATCTTGGACATCTGTTTGATGAATGTGGTTTAAGAAGATCCTCGAGATAGGAAGGAGCTCGATTATTAATAGTTTTAAAAACAAACATCAGAACCTTAAACTGAATCCTAAAACGGACTGGGAGCCAATGAAGCGATGCTAAAATTGGGGTGACATGATCAAACTTCTTTGTTTTGTATTTTTACCTTTAGGAAAAAGCACAGCTCGTCCAAAAACGCAGATTCAAGATTCAGACCCCCAGAGGATTCAACAAAATCACTTGTCCTGTAATTTCCAGATGTTTAACTTGTGAATTTTTGTACAAAGCATATAATATTATGATTGTTTTATGTGATAGCCTATGTTTGTATAAATTCAGATTATTTTATACTGTATATGATCTTGACATTTATGAAATTAAGTTTTAATTACTGTTATGAATACACTATTGTATGACATTGATTGATTGTTCATTGTTTTGTTACTGTGCTTTTCTTATAGAATTAATATTGCACAACCGAGATTTAGCGTTTTACCATTTAAATGCTCTTTACATATACAGGCTGTAATTATTAATGCTCAGCAGACGCATATCGCCATCACATATGTGTGATGGCTTAGGAACACCCACTGAAAGACACCCCATCTATTTTTAAATTTGTAATCTAATTTACTTGTGGAAAAACAATACTACTACCAAAGTTTAAAGAATTATAACTTTACAATGAAAATATTTATAACTGATTATCAGCATCATCCACATCATCTGAGGTAAAAGTACTGGCAGGAAAACTCAATTTTGGTCAAAGCTGGACTTTTGTCATTTTTGGCTGTTTTCCAGAGTTCGGCCACAGCAGCATCTGATGGGTTTTCTTAGGCTGCCTCATATATAATGTGTATCACTGTTTAATAAAAAGTCACAGTAAAATGTAAATAAAATTTATCAATGATTAGACAGGAATCGCATGTATATTAAAATTGCTGCAATTAAAAGTGTGTAAAATTTAAAATGAGTGTTTTATGAGTATGGTGTTTGCAAGAAAGCTGTTCACTACCAATTTCAGGGAATGGCTACTTTCGGTATGTTAAGAGTTGAGATTGTTTTCTATCAAATTGCACCCACTTTGGGCAATGTAATGGTACTGGTGGCAATCCTCTAGTAAGCATTAACTTTAATGCATGTGGGGTTCCTCAGCATTTTAGGTTTTGCAAACCTACACTGAATACTCAAATTCAAATGCGTGTGCAATACACATTATCTGAGCTGTTTGGGTATGACAAAGGATGTTCTCTACTGGCATGCAATGTTTAATATTCAGTATTTCATTTTACATGACTGCATTTATAGTACAAATAATCAGAAGATATTTCAACTGATGGCACTTTTGGCAGACAAACTCTAATGATTCTGTTACTTCTGACAAATCCATGTCCTGGAAGAGAAGAGGAACAGATGTGTAGTTAGGTCTGGGATGCAGCAGGGGGTGCAATAGAAAAGGGAACCTGGTTAATTCTCAAAGCCTGTTTTTTTTTTGTTTTTTTTTTGTTTTTTTAAAGGTGGGTGTGGATAAGGGCGTGTGTGAGAAATTGTAGACCATAATTACCACCAGGACAGTTCAGTAGCATATCAGGTTTATAACTGCTAGGAACAATTCAGCCAAACAAAGGCCTAAAAGTTTCTATTTGCTACATGTGAGTAACATTTTACATTTTACAAAGCTGTTTGAATACAGTAAATACTTGAAAATGCTTTCAATGGAATTGTCTGGAGATTAAGAATGTCATGTGCTGGTGATTGGCAGTGTATCATTCATTTCATTGAGGCATAATGATACAGTTGCACAAAGTAGTCAAGTTTCCATTCTTAGCATTTCTGAGACCGATGATAAAAGAATAAAAAATACCAAAGAATAATAGCAAGGAAAAAGCTCACTTACGGTTTCAATCCATGCGATTCGTTTAGTATATATAGGGTGTCCTCTGTTGAAACATTACCCTTGGCATATGGGTGGCCTCCAAGGCTTGCAACTGAAGAATCCACCACCAAAACAATGATGTGCCAGGAGGATTTAAAGCCTGAGATGTATAATGGTTATTCTCTTCTTCTGCACCTTCTGTGTGCCTTGAATTTTTTGAAATACATTCACTGGCCACGTTATTAGGAACATTCAAGCCCATTCAAGCAGTTATCCAATCATGTGGCGGCAACAGCACAATGCATGACAATCATGCAGATGCAGGTCGAGAGCTTCATCAGAATGGGGAAAAAATGTGATCCCAGTGACTTGTTTGCATTGTTTTTGGTGCCCGATGGGCTGGTTTAAGTATTTTAGAAACTGCTGATCTGTTGAGATTTTCACACATAAATCTGTAGGGTTTACAAAAAAATGGAGTGAACAACAAATCAAACCAAAAAAAATACAATGAGTGGAAGTTCTTGTTGATAAGAGAGAGATCAGAGGACAATGGCCAGAATAAGAACGTTACAGTAATGCAAATAACCAATCTTTACAACCATTGTGAGCAGAAAAGCATCTCAGAGCACATAACCCACAGAATTGTGAATGGGATGAGCTACAACAGCAGAAGATCACACTGGGTTCCATGCCTGTCAACCAGGAACAGGAATCTCAGACTACATTAGGCACAGGTTCACTGAAACTGGACAGTTGAAGATTAGACAAACATTGCCTGGTCTTTTTCCAATATTCAACTGTTCTGTTTCGTACAGGTGATCCTAATAAAGTAGTGTTTAAATGTACAAATCATCTGGTAAACCTTGTAGAAACACCTGTGTCTTCTGGAGTTTTCTTGGAAGTCAGATCCAACCAGAATATATTACTAATGTAATCCTACTCATGGGGACTTTGACATATGGAAAGAAACAAACAGATTTAGTGGTTTTGTGTTATATGTGATAAATATGTTCTTTCCAGAAATGTCTTTCACATAAATGTCACATAAAAAGTGGAGACAAATTTTTTAAAAAGTAAGTCTGGGGAACGCTGTCATTTCAAAACCAAATTTTATGAATAAAGCTTGGTTTTGTCACCTGGAAGACCTGGAAATGAAAGGAAATCAAATAAATCACACAAAGCTCTGCGGTGTTCTTGTAACCCTGAGTAAATCCCGTTCTAACATATGAAAATATAATCACCTGCAAAATGTTTTTTCTTGTCTGTCTGAACTTCCTCAACATTAATCTGAATTGCACTGTGTTGATAATCATTGCGATTAATTATGTAGGCCATTCCTGCTTCCAGAGCTTTTGTTGGCTAAGCTGCCAGAAAAATGTTGCTTAGTTCAGGATTTGACATTTCTGTCAAATGTTTGTGTTTACTTTTAAAAGGTATGTGTTTGCTCTGGCAAAACTGCTGATATGTGTTTCTGCTCATTCAATAAGAGTCAACATACACTCCATTTCCCAAAAGCATCATCTAATTAAAATCAACTGCATTAAACCAATTCCTAAAGTGTTTCTTTGAACCCATTCTGTCCCGGGTGGTATCAAATGAACACAGAGCTAATATTTTATTTCAAACACTCTTAGAGCTCAGATGAAAGATGAAAATACTTTGGGAAACTTGCCCATGTATAACGGGAATTGCTCATTTCACCACTTGGAAAGGACCTACAGTTTAAATGAAATCTTTTGATGGTTTGCCCCATTCTCTGGTGTGATCTACATAATACGGGGCACTAGAAATTCAGGCTATTTTTCAACAGATAATTAGCTGAGGCATGAATAATGCAGAGAAAAGGTTTTTGGTGCACCTGAGCTAAATAGTCAGGTGCCACACCACCTACAGAGACTGGACTTCTTGTTACAGAAGCCTCGTTAATTGTTTTCACACTGCAGATTAAAATATTAGAATGCTTTCCACATATCCTGTTCAACTGTCAGAAGAATGTTCAATATGTTTTCCAGCTTTCTTAGGAGAAGCCAGATGTCGAAAGTGGGGAGAGGAGGTAGGTGGTGGTGAGGGTGGAAACAACGAAGGAGAGCAGTGAAAATTAGCGCCACTCTCCTGCCCTCAATGAAGTATCAGTACTATAAAAGAGCTGCCTACAGAGTCCTTCAGCGCACACTGAGTGGGAATAAACAACAAATTTGAGCACCCATTGCTTCAGAGAACAATTCAACCCTAATTGCAAACTCTTTTTTTTTTTCTCATGGCCAAAGTCCTGTTTTAGAGCAAGAGCTTGTCTGCCTGAGCCATAATTACTGTTTGTGTTGGCAGGAAGTGGAGGGAGCCTCCATGTACTGTTCACTGTGCAGAACTTTCTGACTCAGCACAGTACAAGGCAGACGGGCCTTGTAGTTTACACTAATTTTACTGTTAATTAAAAGTAAAGAGTTAGCAGAGCCAGAAGCCTTTGGTCTAGTGAAATTCAAAAAAAGGGTGAAAGTGCAGAGTCAGGAATATCAGCTGCATTCTAGGCCTAATAACCAGAAAGTGGCAAGAAGTCCAAATTGCCGACTTTCTAAATAGCTACAAACCAAAAATCAAAAAAGTAAATGTAGGTTCATTGATCACTGCAGTGTATGCAGTGAGTGAGCTTTGGACAGTCTTAAGTTCTCATGGACTTCATTGATTGTGTTAAACATCATAAGTAGGCCTCAGTGCCTAAAAGCTCTCTCATTGTTCTTTGACATTCATTAGACATTCAAAACGTGTAAAATGAGCGTGGGGTCCATACTGTGGTGCGTACAGCATCGAGGGGTAACTCAACACACTGACAGCTTTCTGAGCTTTCTTTGATACAATATTTCTGACTGATCATTCATTTTGTGGCAAATTAAATATGCACTCATCTCATATGTAAGTGGTAAATTTCACATACATCAGTGATTCAGCATAAATACAAAAGTAAAACATATGCAGCACCTACTGTATAATGTCTGAAGAGATAGTATGCAATAGCATTATTAAACTATGATAATAATCTAAACCGATTGCTACTAATCCAGAGTTTATCTGATGACATTCAAGCATTTTCTTTTTTTTTTCTTTCTTTCTTTTTTTTTTTTTAAAAAATATACTTATGTAACAGATCAACAGCGAAACATTTAAAATGCACCATAACTAGATTTAAAACTGGAAGGATTTGTGGAATATTAGGTTCTGCTTCTGAAAGCCTTGAAACAATGCTAGATAGTAAGATGTACATAGGTCAAAACTATTTCTGTAGTATTATCATGGATTTTTGTATGTTGTTTGACACAAACTATAAATGACTTAAAGTTGATTTCCTTCTTGCAACATGTGACAAAAGTATCTTGACCCTTTGCTTTAATCAGGACCTGTAGCTTTCATTTTTCTATCCAGTTTAAGTGACAGATGGACATAATGGTGTTAATGGACAGGTATGATACAAATGGATCATTTGATACTTGTAGATGCCACTTTTTCCATTTAATCAAACTGCATTTTCAAATCCATCCATGCATACATTTTCTATACCGCTTATCCTACTGGGTCACAGGTAACCTGGAGCCTATCCCATGGATCATCAGGCACAAGGTGGGGTACACTCTGGACAGGGTGCCAATCCATTGCAGGGCACAATCACACACCCATTCATACACTATGGGCACTTTGGACATGCCTATTGGATCAGCATACCATGCATGTCTTTGGCCTTAAGTCAAGTATTTTTAAGACTTTAAAGCATCTGTATGAACTATGTAAGTTGTTTCCTACAAAAAAATATATGATGAATAAAAATTCTTAATTTAACACTAAGCTGTTTGTTTCCCAGACTGTCCATAATCCTGGCCCCAGGATTAGTTGGGAAGATTGTGAATGCCATCACCATATCAGCATGAAAAATGAACCAAAGAATGCTGTTGAAGTGGTAGCCTCTCTGGCAGAGGGTTTTTCATAATAATCTTATGTGGTACTGAGTGCTCATTGTGCTAAATTAAGGTTAATGTTCACATGTTATGGGATATTCTCTAAAACATTAATGAGGTGAAAAAAGGTGTGGCTCCAATTCACCAGCTCATAAGACACCCCTGTGACTGGCTTTTTCCTAAGAAAACTACCCAGGATCCCTTGCAAAGAATTTTGCAAGGAGTCAGTTGCTCTGTTTTCATTAGGAGAGAAACAAGAACTGAGCAATGAAACAAGACCTGAGCAATCTACTTCCCAGCTGCAACTGTAGGACCCTTGAGACAGCCATGGCCCTGGTACTTTGACCCTCCAGACTGACAACATGGGCTGCATAAACGTAGGTCATGGTCTCAGGTCAAACTTCCTGTCCAGTCAGGCACCCTACCTTCTTTAGATATATGCTTTGCTTCCCACAGAAACCAAGCAGCAGAGTTTTTCATATAATAATTTACTTTTTCCAAGTCTGTTTGGTCAGAAATAGAAAATGTGCTGAGCCACTAGCAAACATGGATATTTAAGGAATATTAGGTAGTTAAAATAAAAACGGTTTCTGAACATTTTGCATGTATTTATATTGGCTCAAATTTACCCATGAAGTCAATGAAGTATTTAGGTGAAAGGCAGTCAGAAAATATGTGTATTCACACACTAATCTTTGATGTTACATAAAAAACAAACCCTGGAAAGCAGTAAAACTGTAAAATAATATTTACTGTGATATATTTTGCAACTACTATTATTATTATTATTATTATCATTATTATTATTATTATTATAAATAGCCATTAAATAGTCATCAATAATAAACAGTCATATTACTCATCAGAATTAGGGTAGGACATATCTACTTCTCTCACATTTTCAGGTTATACAATCACTTATAATCTCAACACATTATTGTAGTATTTAACAATATAAACTCTGTCAGAAATAAGCTTAAACAGAGGAATTTCACTCAGCTAGAACTGCCCACTTCATATTAAGATTTTTCTCAAATTTTAATATATACCGTGGCCAAGTTGCTTTTAGTTGCCTTGCCAGAGATAGATTACTTTTTTCATCCAGGCGTAGAAGTCGTGCCAAGAAGGGTACAAAGAGCATGCCGTGACTTTACAATGAACAAAAGCACAAGTGACTCCGAGTTGACAGGGTTACCAAAATTCATTTCTAACTCAGCTGGTGGTAGGGAACTACTGAAACTTCGTAATGAAATGCTGTGATAAAAATCTTTACTTTCCCCTACCTTTTTGAGAGGGGGTGGGGAAGAGGACAAATGGCAGGCAAGTTATTTTCCACACTCATGGGGTGTGCGTGATAAATCAACTCAATTGCTGATTCACTCCCAGGAATTCCTGTCTCCTTCTGCTGCCTCTGTGTTGTCAAGGATGCTAAACATCTTGGCATGACGCTCTAACCTACTACATGTGCTAGTATTTTGATATGTTTAGAAACTTAAAAATTGTTCAAGTGCTATACAGTTTTAACAGAATGTGGGAGGAGAATTTAGTCTATATATATATATATATATATATATATATATATATATATATATATATATATATATATATATATATATATATATATATATATAGATAGATAGATAGATAGATAGATAGATAGATAGATAGATATAGGCATCTAAGTCTTCCTCTGGTTTCACATAGTTAGTACTTCTATGTGTTGAGTTGATTTTATTATCTCCCAGAGCTAGAAAATAGCTATAAAGTATACAGACCAGCTTCCAGTTTGCATAAATAAATTTGATACCATCATAAAAGTATAGACTGTCAGCTGAAACTGGGAAATGGGAATTACTTTACAGTTTTCAGATTACAGACCATTTCAGTTTGAGTCGTTTCAAACACTTCATGAGTTAACCAATTCTCAACGTAAATTGTCTGGGGATATTCAAGGCCACTTTAGTTGTGCTGTCGCTGGAGTTAGGGTTACAAAGTTCAGGTGGGGAAAGATTGATAAACAGACAGAGGGTGGGGGAAAAAAGGAGGAGTGGGAGCAGAGGAAGGAATACTAGAGCCTATAGAGTTTTTCTTTCTCCCCCATTCTCCATGCAGTTAATAGCGGGCGATGAAAAGATAATTTCTCTCATGCTTTTTAAGCAAAGCATTGCCATGGGGGTTCGATTCCACTCCAAAACGCTTCTGCACTCCCCTCCAGCTCTCAGTCTTTTCAAGATCAGGCCACTGTCACATGAAATAGACACCTAATAGGTGAGCTTTTGTGTTGACCCCTTCACATCTGCCAACCGTCCCAACCCCCAAGGACCACTGCAGCATAGTGAGCAAAGACAAACTGAAAAAAAGAGTACAAAAGGGGCTGTGGAGGAGTTGATAAAGCTGTGCCGGTTCTGTTTCTGCTGTACAACCAGAACTTCCCTGGTTTTCCATTTACAAAAGGCGACGACCACAGGAAGGTATCATTTTGAAAAATATATGAGGAAGCATATATTATCAACCACATAGCAGGGGTGCTATGTTATCATGCGGTGGGTTTTTGTTTAATCATGTGGCTTATTAGTATTCTGGGGATTTTTAAAAATGTTTGTACTGTATTTTTTTTTTTTTTTACCTCAACAGGGGATTTTTGGGATTTGTATAGCATTCTGTTTTTACCAAATTAACGAACACCCACAAATGTATCCCAGGACATGTTCAGATAGTGTATCTTTGATAACATTTGGGTGTCAGTGAAAGAAGGGAAACACAAATGTCTGTTTGTCTTGGGTAAATGTCTCTACTACAAGACAAAAAGGCTTCTTTGCTCAAAATGCTTCATAGCCTTGCCACAAAATATTACCCAAGCTACCTTACCTCAGAGGCCACAACCTCTCGTCTCGAGCATAAAGAGAGTATTGAGAGTCCTCACCTGAAGTGCGGTTAGGATGTTGGCCAATGCCTGGCCGTAAGTGTCACGGCAGTGCACTGCCGGAACGTGGACAGGCACCTGTGTCGTCACTTTGCGCAGCATCATGCCCAGGTCTGTGCCAGTTGTATGCCCCTGGGACTCTTCATAGCAGTCAAGCTCATGCAGCTGCTGTGCCACCTGGGCCAGAATGAAGGAAAGACAAGCTTATAAAAACATAACCCCCACCCCAGGAAAGATAAACAAACAGTAGGGGAGTGTACACAGAGAGCCCAGTCTGAGGGCCAGAGAGCCCTGTGGCTTTTACAGCAAACAACGTAATAAGGGCCTCCAGGGACTGTGAACCTGATGAGAGAGGTACGTACAGTTCTTGGATGATCCACTAGTTTGGACAACCTGCTTTGGTTTAGCGCAAGTTTCTGAAAGTGCATGGATTCAGTATGAGAAATATCATGGGCATAAACATTTGATTTGAGCTTGTTCATGTTCTTGCTTTACCTGCTACTGGGTCTGGCTGTACTTGTCTTTCATACGGACAGCAAAGGGCACAGGAAATGTAACTGTATACCACGCAAGGTGCTAACTTGCCATCGGGAGCAACATCAGACATGCATTTAGACACAAATGTGAACTGGACCATTTTGTATGTTCATAAACATACTGCTTAGTAATTAACCGATTAGTAATTAACAACAGTTTACATTCATGTCCGAATCTCAGAATCAGACTATATGTGCTAGAGCAGTATGAAACATATGGCTGGAGTCAAACACTGAATAAAATAGTGCCAGTAGTGTCAAGAGTGGCATATGAGAAATAATGCAGTGGAGCAAAAAGTTAAAAGGCATATGTGCTTTCCATATGTGGAAGAAAAAAAATGTATTGCTTGAAACAGCAGACAAACAACAGAAAAGTTGTGAATGTTTCTCTTGGGCATTTGGATGATTCCTAAGTTTTGCTACTGGAATTTCCATCTCTCACCCGGCCTCAGAAAGAGCAGAGCATTTCAGTTGTCTCAAACAGCAGGAATTAAGTCACTTTTGCCAGAATGACAGCATCATACAAGTCGAGTTAATGCTCTCAGTGCGCAGTTTGTTTTTTCCCCCCATGTTTTTTTTTTTTTCATAAGTAAAATACTCTGACACATGTAGACTTGTGTGTGTGCTTGTGACTGATAAAAAAAAAAAAAAGTAAAAAAATGTGCGCACATCTGGAACTTCACTTATTTACTCATTAACTTAGGGATCCGCTCCTGCAGGTCCCTGTTTCAAAATCTTAAACATAAACAATGGGAAAATAATGCAAGGTCTGTGTTATAAACAAAGGCGTTTAGAGCACGTCATAATCACCCTCACACTGGTGATGAGCTGCTCAAATCTCTGCATGCTTTCTACTATGGATCACTTGATGTTCCTTCTACTAAAGGTCTCAGAAGCAGAACCAAACAGCCACTTTGCTAGCACTTGTCTCAAGCTTTAAGAAGCAATACGTAATTAGGCCTGCCTGAATATATACATGCAGGTCAGCAAAAACACACACACACACACACACACACACACACACACACACACACACACACACATAAACATTTATAAATAATGTGAAAACCAACACAGTGTTTTCCAGTGCTGTTATGCAAGACCTTGTGTAAAGCTAGAAGCATCGGCAAAATATGTGCAACCTAAAGTCATTTATTAAAAGAGTTGACTTTTAAGGCATGCGCAACAATTTGCAAATAAATGTAAATGTTATAAATATTTGGAAACCCTGTATGTTGGGAGGCAGCAAAGTATACCTGACATCTGGCAATTTGTTAATCCCTGTAATCACACTTTAAGAGTGTACTTACACTTAAAAGGGGTGGTGGTGGTGGGAAGGGGGGTGGGGTTAATTTGAGGACTTGGGGTGGGATTAATCGAAATTACAGAGTAATTTCTACTGAAATTAACTCAGGTCTGTGCTTTCTACTATGTGGATGCTCTGTATTTAACAGCAGTGTTATAAATGAAGTTGCTACTGTCTATTTCATGGCTAAGGGTATGGATGAAACTGCTCATTCATGCAATTATCTAATCAACTAATTATGTGGCAGCAGCGCCATGCATAAAATCATTACATTACATTACATTTATTCATTTAGCAGACGCTTTTATCCAAAGCGACTTACAAAAGAGAAATCATGCAGATAAAGGTCAAGAGCTTGAATTAATGTTTACTTCAAACATCAGATGGGGGAAATGTGAGTTCAGAGACCATTGTTGGTGTCAGATGGGCTGATTTGAATATTTCAGAAGCTGCTGAAATATCCTGCGATTTTTAATACATAACAGTCTCTAGAGTTTACACAGAATGGTGTGATAAACAAAAAACATCCAGTTAGTGGCAGTTCTGCTGGTTGATATGAGACGTCAGAGAAAGAGAGGAGCTGGTTTGAAGGCTCTGGTAACTCAAATAAGGACTCTTTACAGCCATGGTGAGCAGAAACGCATCTCAGAAGGCACAACACATTGAACCTTGAGGTGGATGAGTTACAACAGCAGAAGACCACATTGGGTTCCACTCCTGTCAGCCAAGAACAGGAAGCTGAGGCTACAGTGGGCACAGGCTCACCCAAACTTGGCAGTTGGAAAAGCTGCAAAAACATTGCCTGGACTTTTTCCAAACTTTAACCTTTTTTTTTTTTTTCCTGCTGTGAGCTTATTTCTGTGGTGTGTGTTATGTGTGCTATGCATGCATTAGATTACTTATATGTATGAATTAAAGTATATTGCCATTCAAAGAAAATAAGTCATCTAGACTCAAATCCTATAATCCAAATCTAATCCTATTTATGGAAACTTGGTTTTAACTGCTTTGGTAAATGTATAATATTACTTTAAATACTAATTTTAGCTACTTAAAAGCAGTGTATATGATATTTTGAGTTTTGGTTTTGGGCTGGTTTTGGAAATAATTTTATAGACCATTGGTCTGCTTTTGTCACACAGACCTGCTAACCCAGGACACCAAAGCAGCCAACTTCATTTATAAATGCAAGCCTAATTACTACTAAGCCCATCGCGTGGTTGTTGATACAGATAATCACCTTTAAAACTCACACATTTTCATGATTTAAGGTTGCATATTATTTAATGACATCAGATTATGTTGATGTGTTGACCTCACTGAGTGGTCTGTGTAGTCAATAATGACATACAGACAATAATGACAGACAGTGTATGTCATATTCATCATTTTATTTTTATTTTTAAAAAAAAAAAAGCTAATGGAATGTTGTTGTTTTTTCTTTTTTGCATTTCTGGCCTAACTGTGATCTATGGACTTGGACCAGCTAAATGTGAATTAGGTGAATTACAAACATGATGCAAACAGATGAAGATTAAGTACATCCTCTTTAGCAAAATGCTATGATGGAAACCAAACTCCAACTGAATATCTGTAGGTCTACAGGCATAGCTGGAATAACTGAGAGCACAGGTTGTTCTCAGTCCTTTTTGTGGAGGACAATGAGTCCTTAGTAAATCACTCAGCACACTAAATGCACACCCTCTCAATACTGGGTTATTACCTGCACAACCAACTTTGAGGACAATCTAAGCTCGTCTGGGAGAGCATATCTATCAGCTGTCTGTTTATTGTTTTTTTTCCGTCTGCATTGTTTACTGGGAAATAAACAAAGATACAAAATGTTATATTTGCTTCGTATGTTTATATTAACGCTAGGCTTGAGATGCCCTGTGGCCACACATTTTACTACACACCTTCTGCATTTACATCCTGAAGATTCCCACCAAAATTATGCTTTTAGTCCTTGGAAGAATCCCTGATGCCGACTTAAAGGCCATTGTTCACTTATTAGCTCTTGTTAAGAGTTTGTGGGGGGGGGGGGGGGGGGGGTGCTTAGTCAATATAACTGTACACATTCAGTAGTAAAAATATACCTAGAAGGCATTGTGGTGTGATGTTTCCTTTATAAAAAAAAATGCAATAAAGCTGTGGATAAAATATAAGTGTAGGCTTATGGGTTTTCATACCTTTGTAAATTCTTGTAATTCTACTGTAA
The DNA here is from genome assembly GCF_001660625.3 of Ictalurus punctatus. Lineage (NCBI taxonomy): Eukaryota > Metazoa > Chordata > Actinopteri > Siluriformes > Ictaluridae > Ictalurus > Ictalurus punctatus. Next base: position 6,743,032 of record NC_030418.2, on the reverse strand, counting down.
ATTACTGTAAATCAGCAAGCTATCTATTAGCAGGCCAACATGACTCAATAATTCAAAGTGGCAAAGCTCGACAAATGAATGAAACAGAGCCAGTGCGATTCTGCATGGCAAGTCATGGAACACTCATCTTATCACACTCACCTTTTCCTCCTCAGTCATGGGAATGATAAAGAATTGCCTGATTTATACGATAATAAACGAATGACGGATGAGCAATACGGTTGTACCTCTTTATGTATCACTAGATATTTCAGGGTTGGTTTGTGGTCAAAAGAGCACAAAGTACAAAAAATCTGTACTGTTAATAATAATAATAATAATAATAATAATAATAATAATAATAATAATAATAATAATAATAGTAAGTAGAAGAAGAATTGGCTAACAACAAATGGGGAAGTTAAAAGGTGTCTTGTAAAGGAACATTTAAGGATTCTTTTAAATTGATATCTTTTCACATGGTAACACTGTAAGATTGCTCAATTTTTTCCAGGATATATTGAGGAAAAACTCTCTTGGTCCTTTAGAGCAAGTCTGCAAATATGGGAGCTTCAGGTGACTATAAATTGAATAACACTGAGCATGTACTGCACATCAATCCCAGAATCACTAGGGGGTAAATCTTCAGGAATCTTCTGTGCCATGTTCCCTTTAAATAATACATAGAACTTTATGCTTTGATTCAAGAGATCCAAGAGTTCAGGTGTTTCCTGCTAAAAGTAAAGTCCAGGTTGAATTTCACATGTCTTCGGCTGGGATTAAGAAAAACAAGAAGGCAGTGCACAGGAATATTTAAGTCACAATGAAAATCTGTTTCACTGTTGCAAGTTGTACTGTCAGTAGCTTAGGCACTTAACCCCAAGTTGCTCCAGGGATTTTGCAACTGAAAACTTTGTTCTTATGTCCCATCTCTCTTCACCACTGGTTAGATTGTTAGTAAAAAGAGAAATGTTCTCAAAAAAAGAAAGAAGAAGGAGTACTTTATCCATCTATCCATCCATCCATCTTCTACCACTTACTCCTTCTTCAGGGTCACGGGGGAACCTGGAGCCTATCCTAGGGAGCATCGGGCACAAGGCGGGGTATACCCTGGACAGGGTGCCAGTCCATCGCAGGGCACAATCACATACAAACACTCACACACCCATTCATACACTACAGACACTTTAGACACACCAATCAGCCTACCATGCATGTCTTTAGACTGTGGGAGGAAACCAGAGTACCCGGAGAAAACCCCCAGACCACAGGGAGAACATGCAAACTCCGCACACACATGGCCCCGGCAGGCATCAAACCCCAGACCCTGGAGGTGTGAGGCGAACATGCTAACCTCTAAGCCACCGTGTGCCCCGGAGTACTTTAAGAATGAAAAAAATTCCAAATTTCAACTGTATTTTTATTTAGTAACCTTTACTATTCAGACTGGCCTTTTAATCTCTACACTAACATCTTACAGAGATTACCAAACCAAAGATTCATGATCCTGATGTTAATAATGCATTTACGCGAATATTTCATATATTACATACTATTTTGCACATTTTAGATACAGTTCATGTTAAAGAGATGGCAGCATGTTGCTAACAGTAGGTCTTTGTGCGCTGCTGTTTGTCTTTGAATCGTGTATAAATCATGCAGTGGAAACACACACAGAAATTAAAACCCTGCCTTCTCCTGCAGGAGTCATGGTATCCAGGGAGACTTACTAGTGAGAATACCACAGTTTATGCAGTGCTTCAGTGTAGCGGGGATGTTACCTATTCCAGCTATCATGTTGACTATGTACAGTTGCACAACTCGCTCCAGATTCATTGAACACCTGTTGCAAAATCATGCAGTACCTCCCACAGCTTAAATAGCCAAGTCATACAATAATATCTCAGAGCCCCATTGTGTGAGTGTATTAAATCCATGTTTCATGAAGATGAGGCATGGCATGATTGCTAAAGGAGATGCATCTGGGTAGCGAGAGGATGTGGGGTAAGGGGGAGGGGTGAGGTATGAAGCTGTTCACAGGCCTTAGGCTTAGCACTTTTGTCACTAGGAGTCTGACAGTGTTACAAGAAGCTCTGTGTGCATTCAAAGGGAGGCATGGGACTTTCTGAGGATCCTCTGGTCTCGTATAAGCTGAAACCACAAGCAGCTTATTTTGCAGCCCCCTCCCCCCCCACCTTCAGTGGAAATCTGCAGCTTCAGGGAAACACGCCTCCTTGATTGATCTCCTGCGAATAGAGTGGGCTACAGGGTTTTCATAGTCAGCCATGCCACTCCTGCCAATGTCAACTGTGCTCTGTTATAAAATCTCTCTTTAAAGCAAGGCCACAATTTACTTGTGAATGGGCCTTTCTTCTGAGCCCAGGTGTTAACAATAGAGGGTGTTTAAGGAAGCACTTGTGCTGAGATTCTGCTCAATAAGATGCCAGTATTTACTGTGAGAACCAAACTCTAGTTCAGCATTGAAGGACTGTTCTGTAAGGCTTTTGAATATGTCTTTCATTATACAACAAAAATCATTATCTTTGATGTTTATTTTATGTCTTCTGCACTAGAATCAACGTAGAAGAGATCAAATTTTACATTCCCAAACAATTATATATATATATATATATATAAAAATTTAAACTAGTAGAGATATTTTTATGCCATTAAATTAAATATCTTGTACTATATATTTAGCAATAGTCTACTTTTTAGATAAAAACACCATTAAGGCTGTCTGGAACCTGCAAAAACAAGTGAGACAAGCAAACTCTAAGAACTGTGGAAGGTTCTCCAAGACTTTTGGAACATTTTACTCTTTACTGCGCATTATAGTAATTGTATTTATATCAAGTATATTTTGCTTCACAGAATGTCTTCAGATGTGCCTTAAATTAAGAGTTGCTTAATTTAATTTTCTTCCTGCTCAGATCTTAATGATATATTTGAAAGTGTAGTTTCAACTCAGTGATCAACTGCAATGCTATGCAGAAGTAATTTGCGGTAGGGAATATGATTCAAAATTGCCCCCAGCTGGAGCAGACGCATCAGATTTAGGTCCCTACCCAACCATTTAGAGTTCCCTTTTCTCGGCAGCTTAAAGGACAAAACATGGACATTTGTCTTGACAAACACCAGCTGTTGAGGTTTACTTCAAAGAGGTGAGCCATCGCCTCCAGGCCAACCTGGGTAATGTTACACAACACAGTGCAGGTGAGTGGGGGTCTGAGGGCTTTGTCTAGGTTTTGAAGTTCTTTTTGCATCCTAGACATGGTTGCAGACATTTCACTGAAATCAGTGGAACTTTATGTTTAAATTGTAATTTTAAATAGACAGACTGTGCTCTGACAGACTTTTTAATTAACTTTAATTAGTGGAGAACTAATAATGTTAGCTCGGCCATCAGAAGTTATCTAATTGAACAAGGCCGATGTAGGCTGTACAGCACGTAACCAATCAGTTGTGATATGCAACCTGTTATTTTCATCAGAGAAATTCATTTGTAATATATATGTATGCAGTATTCATCAGTCTTATAATAGATGTTTCATTTTCTGTGCACAAGAGAGTCAGTAAACAAGTATGATGCTCCCATTTTCCATCTTTAGGATGGAACAAATGTGGAAATAAATCCTCTTTATACAGAACAGGTTTTAGATGGGCAATATCATCAGATAAATCCTGAAAATATATAAATGACATAAAATGAATAGCATGAGTTTATTCTCCTTAAATGTGAAGTCTTTTGTGCTTTGCAGGTGTAGCAGGTGGGGATGTGGTTTAGTGTATGCCTTCACTACAGGGCAGGTGGTTAGGGGCTAGCTCGAGGGCTAATGGCACACCTGAGAGCTGTTGTCCAATGTATGTTTATTTGATCTGTTAAGATCTTTCTTGCCCTAAGCAGTTAGCTGAGCGTTTGTGTATATGGCCGTGAGCAAAACAAAGCCAAAGCTGTGCAGAAGGTGGTGAGTGAGTTGGAATGCTGTAAAGTTATTTGATTTGCAAAACGTTTTTGTTACTGTCTGACCAGAGTTTCAAGGGCACAAGCACAAATAAAAAAAGATCACATGTGCTCTTACCCTGGGTTCTCTAAGCAGTGTACTGTTGAGATTGTTAGAGCAGACCTCAGAAGTTGCTATCTTTTGAGGACCAAATCATTTAATGTATTCAAATAATTAAATGGAAAATTGAACTTTTAAATACAATTCAAAAATATATATCAGTGGAAAATACCTGAAAAGCATATTTTGTGGCAGGGGTTGTTGATAAACAAAAACATGATTTGTTTAATTGACCAGAAAATATCTTTCATTAAATCATAACATCAAATACATATAAATTGCCCAACATCCTATAAGTTCTAGGATGAATTTTGGGTAACGAGTGCTACTTACTCGTTTTTTTAAGTGATCCCCTGCAAACTGCCTGTGAATGAGTGTGTAATTTTAATTTTCTATGGAGAAAGGGAATATTGAGAGATAGGAGCCATTTACTGAGTTGTAGGAATGATTTAAAGGTTAACTTTAGATCTAAACAGGTCTTTATTTGAAGGGAGATCTGAGAAGATGCTAACCCTCACACCCCAGTTAAAAATGACCAAAATGTAAAACAGACCACCAAGGCAGTTTTTTTTTTTTTTGAACTAGTGGAGTATTCCCATGTGTACCAATAACAAAGTGACCAATTCGATGTAGATAATTACATTTTATTTGGATAGTGCTTTTAACAGTGAACATTGTCACAAAGCAGCTTTACACATGTCTGGAAATAGATTTATCCCAAATGAACAAGTCAGAGGTGACTGTAGCAAGGAAAAACTCCCTGAGGCGACATGAGGAAGAAACCTTAAGAGGAACCAGACTCAAAAAGGAAACCATCCTTTTCTAGTTACTGTAGTGTTCAAGTGTGTTGGAAAGATCTTCAGTATAAGCATCAGGGTCTTTTTTGATTTCAGTAAAGTTTTAAAGTCTATAATATCCAGGTTAAAGTATCCTATGTACAATCTTCTGAATAAGACTAGAGCATAGTTTTTAGCAAGTGCAATCATTAGGCTGCCAAAGTGAAAACATTCACAATGATCTTTAGGGTATATGCGTGGTATCAACCACAGCAATCTCATGGCAAACTTTAGCCTATCCATCCAGGGCTAGAGAGAACACAGAGTATTAGGTATGCTCTTATACTGTAGTGCTGTAAGAGGATGTGCATTGTCCACAGACTACAAGAGTACAAGAGGACTCTGGCAATGCTAGATATGACAACATAACTAAAAGGGAGAGCCAGAGGTAACACAGATATGAGGGCACCCGGGGACATAAAGCAGCCAGACATAAAGCAGCCAGCCCCTCCACCATCAACATACCTGAGTGAGTGCGTGAGAGCAGGGGATGACAGCAGCCAAACATCCCACAATCCAAACAAAACACTCTGTGCCCATGAACCTAGCAGATCTGTGCCTTTACCTAAAAGAAAAACTATTAACAAAAAACTTGACTAAACATGCCGAGGTTTTCAGCCTAGACTTAAAGTCTGAGTACCAAACACTACAGTAATGCAAGGCTGTTCTATAACTGTGAGGCTTTATAACTGTTATAGAAAATGCTCTGGCCTCTGCTGTAGTTGTCATTACTCTAGGTACCAACAAAAAGCCTGTACCTTTTGATCAACCAGGAGTGAAGTAACTTCACTCAGTTTCTGTGGTGCAAAACCATTTAGTGTATGGTAGTTCATTAGAAGTATTTTATATTAGTGTAAAACTTTACTGGGAGCCAATGCAGTGCAGATAAGATAGAGGTGATGTGGTCAAAACTTCTGGTTCTAGTAAGGACTCTAACTGCTGCGTTCTGGACTAACTGAAACTTGTTTAAGCAACTACTGACAGCAGGGCATGTCAAAAGTCCAACACAGAAGTGAGAAAAACAGTAACTAGTTTTTCTGAATCTTGTAGTGACATTATATTTCTTAACTTTCTTATCTATTCTAATAATATAACTACATAAATTTTAACTGAGAGACTGGTGTCAAAAATTACACCAAGGACTCTTACTGCTGGCCATCCAGATTTACTACGTAATCACAAATCATGACTATTTTGTAAACACAAAAAGTGCTGATTCTATACTTCTATATTTCTACTGGGGATGAGAATCACTCAAAATGTAGAAGTTGCTCTCTATTGAGGAGGAGAATCATTCAAGTGGTGATACTTCTTCTAGTGAGAATACCCAGAAGGTAGCCATAGTGTGCACTGAATGCCTTTTAATGGGAGAAGACAATGATTGCTTTTTTGGAGTGTACCAAATTAGCTGTATTGCATCCTTGTAAATTTGCCATTTCCCAGACACAGGACTACTGCGAGACAACACAGCTGCTATTCAGTTGCACCAGTCTGGTGGCTAGGTAGCTCTTAAGAAAAAAGGTATGATTCTGCCCTCTTCCACTGCTTGCTTGATCACCTCAACATACAGCAGCCTGTTGTTTTGTTGGATGAAATAAAATAAAAATAAAAAACCACCATCGTGTTGGTCCACTCTTTCACCTTTCTTTAATTCTCAAGTTATTCTACAGTACTGCCCCTATCCCAGTTTTGTTGGGAGGCTGTTGTCATTACAATTTCCATCTTTGCATCAAAAAAAACCTGCAGTGGATCAATGCCTCAAAGTATGTAAACATGTCCTTGTCACTACTACCAACACATGCCTTGTGATATGGCTGACAGGTCCTGAATAGGATGTGGTGCAACATTTTCAGTTTTCATTATTGGAGTTGCAAATACCAGCATCCCAGCCAAGCAGAGAAAGGAGTGTGTGGCCACTCAAAATTTCATGGCTGAATCCTTGATTGAAATGGCTGTGTTCCATCAAGAAGGTATGCAGTACATGAGAGTTGTGCCTCAAGCCACTGGCCAGTCTGCTAAGGAGTCAAGTGATTCTTTTTGTGATTGAATTTTAGTCCTAGTACTTCCACATGTTGGCAAATTGTGCAACTGAACAAATCCTTAAACTGACTGAAATCAATGGAGCCACTGAAAAACTAAGACATTTCAACTTTACTGATGGCATATAAGGGTGCTTATATGCCATCAGTAAAGTTGAAATGTCTTAGTAGGTTGCTCCTTCCAAATGTCCAGTTTGTGTTTCAGGCAAAATGATGTAACAGTCTAGTGCCACTCAGGTCAGTTCTGTGCAACCTGTCCTGGTACTTGGTGAAGCAGTGTTTTTACCAGACACCAGCAATGGTTTTTGAGCCAGTCAACTTTCCCTCTCATCTTCTTTAACAATCCCTTTGATTTACAACACTCCACTGCCATGTTTTCCAGTAGCATTTCTATAGCCACTGAGTCTAAAATTTATCTCATTAAGGGCCAAGAGCAACTATGTCCCAGTGTTAATGACACAACCACTATAGCGATACACGCTTTCCGAACCAGTGTGTTAGCTCTTTTAAATTCATCTGCATGCCGCATGGATTTACACGCAGCAATTCGTCTGCCTATACCACTAATTAGTACTTCTGCATCTGCCAGTGTAACTAGTATGAGTGTTCTTTTAGTTTTGATGTGCTCTTGAAAGCACATAAGAGCTCTTTAATGAAAGTCATACTGTAATTGTTTGGGTGACTATGCCATGATATGGTTTAAGCATTCACTGCTGCTGAGCATTGCTTTTAACAGCTCTTCAATTTGCCTTAAGCCTAAACTAACTCCTCTTTGTTTCAATTTTGTAAAGGTGCTCCCATTTCAAGGGACTGAGCCATCAAATATGCGTTGTTAGAGGAAGGATAAAGAAAGTCAGCCATATTCACAGAGCCTGCGAGTGTCAGAGGACCAGTATTACATACTGGGAACATTGTATAGGCTATACCACGTGAGATCACATTCACCAGGTTATGACTTTGTTAATGAAACTCAGCAAGGAAACAAGCACATGAAAATTCTCCACTAGTTCAGAAGGAGACTAGTTTTAATAGAAAGAAACTACACTGTAAAACATGATAGCCCCATTAAGTTAGGTTAATTTATTTTTTTATCTTTAACCCCAATTGTCATGATAAGTTTTGGATACTGAACTCAAGTTTATACGGCTTCAAAAATTAAACTTAAAGTAATTCAATGTCTTGACTAAAAAAAACATATGTTTTTGAGTTGAAACAGCATATGTGCAAACACTGTACAGACTTTTTTTTTTCTACACAAATGCAAGTTATACAGTCATGACATTTTTACAGGATTTATTCATGGTTTTAAATAATGTTCAGAGTGTATAGAAAGTGCTATTTCAGTCGATTCCTATGAAGGTTATGTTTCACTTACAGGAAAATAAAGCAGAGACAACACATAAAACAAGTGCAGCACAATGCATCTCTGACACTGCAGAGTGGGATCATTAAATCATTACAGTACACAATGGAGTATACAGTGGAGAGTAAAGGCAAAGAGTACTGAGTGTGTTGAAAGGATGTTCAGTAGTTTTTATGTTTCATTGGATAAGCACAAAATAGTTTTTATGATCACAGCAGCAGTTCTTACTGAGAAAAATAAAATAACTTGATAGTCTATATAATGTGTATAGAATATCTACTAACCATCTTAAACTGTTGATATATTGTTTAAAATTACTAATTACTTGACAGCCATTAGTTTGACCTGACAAGTTGCTGATTGTCTACAGAAAGTTTTTTTTTTTACTGTTCCATCTAGCATCTAGATGGACTCTCCCAATAAACTGTTACCAGGTGTCAAAAAAGTCATTATTTAAAGACCATTTTTAAATGTTTAAAGGAGCTCTAAAATCCAGCATGAGCGTTTAGAAACGAGCTAAATCAGTTATGTTGTCAGATCAAAAACATGACAATATATTTTGTGGAACCAACCAACAGCTCAACATTATACTGTATGTATTTTAAGGTGTCTTCATAAGTAGTAAAAGATCCCAGTTTGTATAAGTCTTCAGTCAATGTTGGGCATGGAAACTGAATGGAAAGTCCCTTCTAAGTCCAAGTATGTAAGAAACATGTGAGTATGGCACGAAAAGTAAACAATGCTGAAAACCTCTTTCAAATGGGATGTGAGGTATTTTTGTCTACTTGAAAAGATCCTTATTTTTTGCATTCAGTGCATTGCAAATAAGACATTGGGCTGTTTTATTTAAAGAAGGAACAAAAGATTAAGCTGTAATGGAATACGGTCTTTACTCTCGGATAAAAGCGTGACAGCTCGATGCTATGTAAATATACGTATAAAGTGCCTCTATAATGCAGTTTGAACAAGGTTGAGGATATGGGGTCTTCCATATTTACTATCCCCATTTCCATAGAAATGTGTGCTCTCAGTGAAGGCTACACACACAGACACACACACACACACACACACAGAGCGTCAATGACTGTGTTTTTGTTTGGTGTTCTGTGAATCATCTTGTGCCATTTAGCATATAATATGTGACCCAGATGCTTGGATCCATTCACAGGATTCTGATTGAACATAATGAAAGGCTATACAGCCCACCCTCAGCACACAAATAGGAATAACCATATGTGGAATGATAAATAAAGCAAACTGCAAAACATTTTGATTAGATAAAGTTTCAACAGCCTTGTGGACTGAATGTAAGCTAACACTAGAAAACTATCAAGCCAAGTAAAAAAAAAAAGCGGGGGGGGGGGGGCAAATAAAATAGATGCAGTTTAACATGTGGTGACAGGAGTGGAATGTCAAAAATGGAAATTGCAATAGTCAAGTCAAGTCAGGTGAGTTTTTAGCAGAGAAAATTTAGCAGATGAAGAAACCAAAATTATTCCATAGTTTCAGATCTTGATGACTTCTTTTCTATCTGCATTATACACAAAGACTAATATCTGTTCCTTTCATTGTGTGAATTGATTAAGTACATTTTTATGCCTGTATTAAGAATGAAAGGATGTCAGCTGTAAGTGTTTTGTAGAAGTTCATTTCTTCATTGTGAGCCTGTTAGTTATTACAGTCACTATGTGGTAACAAGGAAAAAAGAAACGTTTTGACAACTGACACAGTATAATATACATATGAACTTGAAGGACGTCAAGTTCATAAAGCACAAAGAGCAGAAACAGTGCCTCAATTCAAGGTAAAACCATGATTTACAGGAGCCCGTGGCTGACATTTGTAATCTAGCGGGCAATGTCCCTTGGTGTTATGGCTTAGGAAACCTCAAATCAAAATACTACTTCACATTTATGTTCCTGGGAAGTTTAACAGCTGTTTAGAGAAGATGCCATTTGAGCCTGAGTGTGACGGAAAGAAGATGAAACCAGCGTCAGACCATCTCTGACTCACTCTAGAGTTTCCATAGTTGGATGTGTGCATGTGTTATATAGCATATCCCATGGTACATTAATTCATGTTCGGAATGGTAACGGATCCCGCATACGCATTCTAGCAGCCACACAGCTTAGTGCTCTGGCAGAAAATCCCATAAAATAGGAGTCCATTCATCTGGGCAGAAAGGAAGACATTTACCAGAACTGGAAAGAATCCCACAATATTAAACAGTAGATGGAATTGTGAAGTGGCAGCAGTAATCATGCAGGGCAGTGGGCCACAGGAATGCAAATCATCTGCACAGCCATAAGTTAAGTTAGCAGGTGGCCTCCTCTAGTCATCTTATGTCAACACTTGTTTTTATACAGCCTACATAACATCTGGTTGGCTGCACAGCTGCTTTTAATTAAGTGTAATCCAGTCATTCAATTTTGACAATGTGAAGTAGAAACACACATCAATGGCAAATATATCTCAGTAGATATTCCTGTATTTTGAGTGGATCAACATACTGATAGTGTAGATATATATTAAAATCTAATCTAATCTATTTGGTTTGAAGCAAAGCCAAGGCTTTAAAAAAATTTGGACACATGCTCACTAGATATAAAGATAATAGGTGTGATGAGGGACTAATGCTGCATTCAACTGAAGTAGGAATAAAGTAATTTTTTGAGCTTTGTGTGTTCAAGCTAAAAAAGCTTGGCAAAAACATGGGCACCAACAAGCTAGCCAGCTAATATTAGTGACCATGAGTTAATGATGCATTTATTTTTACTCTTATTAACTCTGTGGCCAGTGTTGAAGATTTAACCAACTAATGTGTTTGTGTTGATTGCTATCAAGTGCTGTAAACTCATTTAAAGTAGCGAAGTGATATTTTATTTACTGTTGATAGTCTGAGCGGCCATGTTCAAGACATCATCAAGTAATCGATTCATCGAGTTTTCATAGGGGTTTCATTTCAGAGGTCACAAATGTGCATGCTTTTTTTCAAAGCAAAATAATTAAATTGACTATATAATTGTTCATTCCTTAATGATTGTAAAAAATTTCAAAGGCTTGGAATTATACACTTCTATCTGACGTTCTGAGACCAAAATTGAATTTTACTTGTGTTGCTTGTATTATAAAGCAGTACAGAAAAATTTAAATGTTATTTTAATTCCATTGATTAAATCTAAGCTGTTTTAGATTGAAATATTGTTTAATTATTGGCTCATTATCTTAAAATCCCAAAATTGTCAGACAGAATGTCACGATCTCGCCTGCAGATGGCATTGTGGCGGCGACGTGCACGGAGAGCCGGAGGGCACGCACGTGCACGAACCAGAGCGAGCACACACTCGTGGATTGCGTATGAACTATGGAGACTTTGTTTACAATGGGCACATGCGTTTGTTTCTGTTCTGTCTCCTCCTTGTTTAGTCATTGGTTGTTTTTCGAGGGCGCAGTATTAAATGCATTAATGAGTAAAGCTGGAACAGAGTGTATAGATGTCGATACGGTAAAGGTTCCATGTCCTGTTCTCGTTTCATGCCACGATTCCAGCTTAATGTTTAGACCTCGTTTTATGCTTGACCTTGGTTCGAGAATTAAATGTATACACGCCAAGGATATGTGAGCTATCTTGATACTAAGCGGTCGTGTTTTCGTGCCATGTGTTTGTTCCATGCTTTGAATCTAGTCTCATGTTTAATACCTCGATTATAGCTTTTCCAGTTTAGACCGCGATCCCTGTTTGTTAAGTTCTGGTTATAAATAAAGACATTCACCTGCAACTGCTTCCACATAGAGTCTATTACGTAACACAGAACATGATACTTTTAAGTATAATTTACTGTTATATAATTAGGTATTATTTATTAGAGATTGGAATATGCCTATAAAAAGGTTTCATTTAAATGGTTTCAAAATGGTTGGTAAAGTCAAAACAGTTAATTGTGCAGGTGACAAGAATTCCCTACAAATTTCGACTGGCTAGTGACACCAAAACTGGATAGATGATGAAATTCAGTTGAACTTGTATGTATAGCAATATACATTACCACAAAGCAGCTGTACAGAAATCGAGGTCTAAACCCTTGATAAGTGAGCTCAAGCAAGGAAAAAGTCCCTGGGATGGCAAATTGTAAAAAAAAAGAAAAGTTGACTTAACTTAAAAATTCAAGGCAACTTGCTGCATGACTTTTTTGAGTTTACTCAAGGTTAAAAATTGAGTTAAGTGAAGTTCAGTAAACTCAGAAAAGCTGTGCAGCAAGTTGCCTTGAAATTTTAAGTTTTAACTTTTCTTTTCTTTTATACAGTGCATAAGAATAAACCTTGAAAGGAAGTAGAGTTAAAAGGAAAACCATCCTCCTCTGGGTGACGACGGATAGTTGGATTTGGATAATTATAGTTTAACAGACATACAGATACAGACAGACAGTAATGAATATAAGTTTTGAAGTAAGCATAACATAAGACAACAGCTTGAACTCTGTGGTAGTGCAGTTTTTGGGAAGTGTAAGTCATCTAAGTGAAATTATTTATTCACGGTAGCACAAATGTCATTTGTAAGTACATAGGACTTTGTTTTGTTTTGCTACCTGCTGTAAAACTGATCATGCAGAATTAAGACAAAGGAAGACTGAAGAGATCATGTAGAATAAAGAAAAAAAAGGTCAATAGCATTTTTTGAAAACATATTTAATAACACATTAACATTGTCCTAATACAATAAATGTTTTGCAAAAAATATATATATTATTCAAATTACTAACGTAAATGCATGTAAAGTCTGAAGGAAATCAAAACATCGGCTTTTAAAATCACCAGAAATATTGTTCATGATCAAAGGGGCAATTAATAGCTGCTGCTTACTTGACTGGTCTCAAATAGATACTCAGGAAAGAGCATGTATTATCTGCAAGTGGTAAATATTCAATATGTCTACTATTATTTCAGAGTAAAGCCAAATAAATAAGCACATTCATGAGCTAATATATACATAACACTGTACATCAATGTAAATCTCAAAACTATCTATCTGATATATGTTTTATTCCAGCATTATTACTATAGAGTCTCCAATTAAACTTAATGAATTGAACTTAATGTATAAATCCCACTGACACTGTGATGTATCACAAAACAAGGGCTGATGTGTGTTCACAAAAAAAAAAAAAAAAAAAAGCTCCCAAACATATTGCAACTTCAGTGGCACCCACAAGACCTGACTACCATATTGCGGTATTTTTTCAGAATTACATTTGAGCTGTCATCAAAGTATAGCACAGATATTGCGTTCAGCTTGGTTGGTGCACAGCAAGGCTTTGGCACATTATCCGGAAACATGAGATGGACCTGAATGGAAGACCAACAAAATGAAATCAGTTTTTGTTGAAATATTACTAAATACACACAACATGTCACTGATATCAGGGTTCATTGTAGGTTTATATTTTTAAGTTTACATTTACCAGAGTTTGCACAATTGCATGATTTGTTGCATTCATATGTGCATTGAGTGGGAATGAGCATTCTCCATCACAGTAAAATGCTGCATAGCCCTCAGGTGCAATTATCCAGTCCTTGAAAAAGCAAAGGGGGAGAAACAGAAAGGTAGAGAGGGAAGACAACATGTTACCTTAAGAGAGAAAAGCATAATTAACAATCTTAGAATATTTCACATTTGTGTTCATCTTGGTTTCTGTGTTCATGCATGTTCTGTACCTGCCATCCTAATTCGCGGAAGCTGACATAAAGCTCATGCTTCTTGCAGGCCTGCTTCTGTTCGCTGATGTTTTGATCTAGATAAAGGCAACCAAAACCCACCATCAGTGTTCAAACGCTAGTATGGTAATTTACTGTTGTTTAGTCTACTCCTGCATGGGTGGGCTCAGTGTCCAACCCTCATGAGCACTTCTTCTCTATATCTAGCTGCTAGAAGGTATTCTCCCAAATAATGATATTAAGCAAGACTTGTCTTAGTTACCTAAGGATTTACAAAAGGGTGTGATGTTTAATCCATATTCAAAGTAGAATGCATTGCCTATATGCAGGTTTCATATTATACCTCCAATCCTGGAAGCCTGTGAGGTTTTTGGTGGACTTCTGCCTTTGTTTCTGCTAGGATTCTTCCTCTTTCCCCCTGTGGCCCTTACAGAGCGCAGCAACACTTCGCTGGCTTTGAAAAATGCCACAAGAAAAGGCTGCTTGGATTGTGGCCCGCTCCTGCCAATGATCCCGGCGGATTTCATGTTGATGCTTCGACCTATAAATTTAAAAGGTGAACACGTTTAAAAATGTCAAAGGGGGTTTGTTTTTTTCAGCAGCATAGACATGGTGAACATGTTGTCCAACAACAAGCATATCTTCATCGATACTTAAATAACCAGCAACCCCCGAAAATTTGCAATGTGTAAATGTATCTATTTATGCAACTTAATTTGGCTACAAACATAAATAAGCTGTGTTAGATGCCTGGTAAACTATTGCTTGGTGCCACGTCCCATTAAGCCAGGAGCAACAGACAACCACTCAACAGGAAACAAACATGGTTTGGTGAAATATTATTAATGACAAGAAATTACTTTTTTTTATCTATATGTATAGTAGCACTAATGTAACTCACACAAATTCTTGTTTGAAAAAAAATATTCTAACATGCAGTTAACATTAACTAATTACTGAATAATCCAATTTAATGCATATTTTCACATCAGACATCATTACATGACATACACTAAACCTGTGTAATCTCAAATCCCTCCACTGTAAAGAAAAAAAACCCCTCAAACTTTTAACTCTTAACCTAAACTTATTCTGGGGTAAATGAATCAAATTGAGCTATCCTACACAACAAGTTAACACTTTAATATGCTTGATAAGTCCCCTGTTTGTGTTGCTTGGAAACCGACTGGGTTTATTTAATGTAATAACTTGTGACAAGCAAGATAGCTAGTTAAGTGAATTAACACAGATTAGGTTAAACAAATATAATCATATGAGTATTATCTTCTTCCAACAATGCTTCCTATGTAGCACACTGTTTGCGCCCTCAAAAAAAAAAGTCAGTAAGTCTTTGGCCAACATTTCAGCTAGGAAATTTAGTTCTTTATACACACATAAAAAAATATTATTTGGCCCTGGCTAGTGTCTCTTGACATGTTTAACCACGAACTGGCTGCTTGTAATAAGCAGCAATGTTGTATTACGGCTTTGCGCCAAACTTTATTTTCATCTTCGTGAAAATCGTCATCTGGGTACACTCGTTAATCTGCCCCATAAAAACAGTTCTAGCATCAGCCAGGTTGTGCCTTGGCTGTGTAATGTGTGTAGTGCAGCAGGCAGTGCAAATCTGAACTGTATAGTTGTTGGCTTTTTTGACATATTTGGACAAGCAAACTTTTGATCCTCTTTGAAATAGTGCCTATTAATATTAAATGACACATAAAATTGACATTTTCTAGTAATCTAACAATTTAAATGAACAAAAAAAAGATCACTTACAAAAAAAAAGAAAAAGTAAGTACACCCGTACATTTACCACACCTTCAAAGCCATACAATTAGAATCAGGTGTTCAAGATTGGGTGCCAGTGATTAGAAGCTGCTTAGGGCGTGCAGGTGGAACCTGTCTTATTTATACCCCCTCTCACATCATGTCTGGTGTTCCCCTTGTTATTGAGTTGTGTGGTGTCATCATGCCAAGATCTAAAGAGTTCTGTAAGGCCTTCAGAAAAAGACTGTGGATGCCTATGAGTCAAGCAAGGGATTTAAAAAGATTTATTATTTGAAATACATCATTCCACTGTAAGGAAAATCATCTACAAGTGGCACAGATTTCAAACGACTGCCAGTTTGTCCTGGACTGGCCGTCACAGCAAGTTCAGCCCAAGAGCTTTCCGTCTGATGCAAAAAGAAGTCTCCAAGAACAAAAAAATTTAATCATAAGATCTGCTAGTAAGTCTTGCAATTGTTGCTGTCATAGTGCATGCTTCCACAATCAGAAAGAGATTGCACAAATCTGACCTGCATGGGAGGCGTGCCAGGAAAAAGCCTTTGCAAGACTACAGTTTGCCAATGAGCACATAGGCAAAGACCAGGTCTTTTGGAATAATGTGCTCTGGACAGACAATTCAAAGATAGACTTGTTTGGCCACAGTAACAGCAGACATGTTTGGCATAGACCAAAGACAGCTTTTCAGGAGAAGCACATCATACCAACTGTGAAGCACGTTGATGGAAATGTCATGATTTGGGGTTGGTTCACTGTCTCAGGGACTACGAAGCTTGAATTCATTGATTCAACCATGAATTCTGCATCACATCAAAGAGTGCTTGAAGATGTGAGGCCATCTGTCCAAAAGTTGAAGTTGAATTGAATGTGGACCTTTCAACAGGATAATGATCCTAAGCACACTTGCAAATCCACCAAGGAATGGCTCAATGGTGGATTACGGAATGGCCTAGTCAAAGCCCAGATTTGAATCCCATTGAAATGTTGTGGGGGGATTTGAAATGAGCAGTGCATGCCAGAAAACCCTCAAACATCTTGCAACTGAAAGAATATTGCATGGAAGAGTGGTCAAAAATTCCAGCAAGTCTGGTGGACAATTATGCATAACGCCTACAAGAAGTTATTTCTGCTAAAGGGGGCAATACTAGCTTCTGAGGCCAAGGGTGTACTTACTTTTTTCCACAGAAGAATATCACATCTATTGATAATTTCTGTTGAACACATGATTGAAAAAGCTGATTTTCCTTGTGGATTTGTTCAAGTATATTAACTTCATTAATAGCCATTTTTTCACACATGATCAGATGTTTGCTTATCCAAGTATGTAAAAAAAAAAAAAAAAGCCAACAATTTTCATGGAGTGTACTTATTTTTTCACATGACTATACTGTATGTGCATGAGTACAAGAGTACTGAATTTCATAGTGCCACTAGGCATTGGCAATGGAATTTGATAACTTTACAATTCATCCATTATTTCTTAGATCAGCTACAAATAACATCTGTGTCATTTCCTTACCGTCCATGGTCTCTACACAGAGCTGAAGGCCCATGTTCTGCTGTGGGTTAAGCACCCAATGGTTACTGGTGGCTGTGATGTCAAACACCAGCCATCCTCCATCTGAGGCACAGATTTTCTTTGAATCGAGCAAAAATGTCTCTGCATCCCTAAATAACAAATTCAGAGTACAGCTGTGAGAGTAGGTCTTATAAATTGTGGTCATAAATTGTGGCCTGAATTATCCAATAACCACTTCCAAATGTAAGCTTTAATATGAATCTGCTCCAGGCATTCCTTTGTCATCTTGGCATCAATATCATGGACCGGCAATTTCAGTTAATCTAATTGTATGATGTTCCAAAACAGTCTGTGGGCCACACACCGTGAGAACAGACACACACACAAAAAAGCTGATCAGAGACAGTAACAAGCCCAGACATGCTCCACACACTCTTCGTTTCTAATCATACCACAAACAGCTCTACTTTGACTATACTCTTCTTTGACTCTACTTTTTTCTATTTTTTACTTTTAATATAAACATTTTAATCCAAGAGGTTTAGTTATACTAAAAAGTGCTTTCCCACATAGTCCCTTTATCTTAATCGAATTTTATGTCTTTTTTTCTTCTTTTTTACACATTTTTAAGAAGCAATCACAGAGCACTCTTATTTTTTGGCATTACTTCAGTTCAGTTGTTAAGAACTGGGTGCTGACTTGTGAAACTCCATTTATCAAAAGAAACATCACAGCAAAGACTGAGGCAACGAGCTGATTGCTTATAAAGGCAGAACAGATTAGTGGTAGGCCTTCGATGGTCGCAATTGCTTTAAACCACCTTCTCGGCATCCCAGGAGTTACATATCTCTCCATTGCATTCACACTGGGTATGTATAATCCATGCCTACGGTCTGGCCATATATGAGTAAAGATAAGTAGCAGGTTTCTTTTCCAGAGCATTGTGACTGTAAAAGGGACAGGTGGGTTAGTTGGCACTCTGTATGGATGTGGCTCTTCTCTCTTGGAGGTCTTTATTAGAAGCAGATGGCCCTGTTTAGGAAACGAGTAGTCTGACAAAGTGGTAGGGATATATCAAAAGCGATAACCAAATGGGCTTCCGAGACTTCATAAGTAGGGGAAACTTGCAAATGGCCTGTTAATGGAAACCTTTGATCTCTAGGTTTTATCAGAGAACATGGTGAGAGTGAGGCAGTGCAGGGTCCGAATGGAAGGCGAACTAATAACACAGTCTCACAACATGCGCACGGTCTCTCCTTTGCCTAAAACAAAGAAACATAAAAGTATGCAGCCAAAGAGTTTGGCGCAGGCCTTGAATGACTATGAGCTGATAGATTAGATAAAGTACATAAGCACAGCTGCTTCTAACCCACTTTTGAGTAGTGTTTCAGAATGGAACTGTTCTCTACACACTCATTAATTTTGACTGTGTGTTTTTCACTATCATGCCATGCTTCAGCGTTTATATGAATGTCCAAAATCAGACTCTTTTTTTAAAACTATTATTAAAATGCCTGTATAGCAAATGCTAACCTTTTATGTGTTCCTATTACATATAACATTTCTTACAAAAAAATATTATTCGCATTGTATTCAACATTTGTGGCAGTGTATTAGCTGTTTACAAGTTTTTGCTTTGAAACCTGTCACTCATTTAGAGATTTTCAGCATTTAAAACAGAACTGAGTAAATCTTCTTAAAACAAAAAAAAAGGGCAAAAGGAAAATTCTCTATTGGTGCTGATAATGAGAGTAATAGTAGCAAGGTAAACAGACTGCAAGAAATTATTCTAGTTGTAAAATAAAATTAAAACAGAATCTATACATTGGGTAAATTTTAGACATAGTCTGCTTTCAGTTTTTGCTAAATGTATGAATTACATGCATTTGTTTACCTCTTTTTCTATGAATTTGCAGAGAAACAGTATATTAACTGACACGTGTGGGCAAAGACAGGTCAGTATTTCAATGGTGACAAATTACGCTCTTAAAACTTCCTGAAACATGCTATTTAATCACCACTAGAGAAGACTCCAGACAGACTCCAGACACACACTAGTGTAAACAGGATGTCCTTTTATTTTCTGCCTGATTGCCTACACAAAGTGTTTTACAGAGCAGCCATGGTCTTAAAAGACTAATGGAAAAAATGTAATCCCAAATGGTTAGAAAATTTACTCCAGGCAGTGTTGTCGGATGATTTTGACGACAAGGGCTGGGAATATGAATGTATTTTTTCATCCTGTTTCTTTCCCAAGAAAGAAATAAAATGTTTTATGTCTGAAATCTAGTTGCAAGTTCCATAGCAATATCATCTGTGCCCCAGTAAGACAGACAGCTTGACCCAGTAAAATTCATTAATATTATTAAATGCACTCTCTTGAGTAGTAATACTTTTAACTCCATAACTGAGTATTTGTTTATATATATATATATATATATGTGTATATATATATATATATGTGTGTGTATATATATATATATATATATATATATATATATATATATATATATATATATATATATATATATATATATATATATATATATATATATATATGCGTGTATGTACTGTATATTGTACTCACCTGTTTTGATATTCCTTGATCACCTGGTATATGGAGACCTTTAGTGTGATGTTTTCATATCTCCCAAGACTGTGATCTTTATAGATGCGAAACTCTGCTGCTGTTACAGCTTCCCCATCCGGAATTTGAGTTAGGTCAAAACGGAACTCTTTATAATGTCTCCTCTGGTGGGAAAAATCCCTGTCTCTCTCCACTGCAAAAGAGAGTTGTGGAAAAGAGTTGGAAAAATGATACACCACTCTGAAGATCAAGAAGTCTCGGCTGGAGGGGCATGATATTGTCTCACACATGATGTGTTAACAGTTGCTTTCTTTAAGTGGCCAGCGTTCAAATTTCACAATCTAAACATTTAGATGAAGAGGGGGGGGATTCTAGTCCATTAAAATAGTCAAATGAGCAAGAGGTAACGTTTTTAGTACTCGGCCTCTCGTGTGAGCTTTCAGTATCCTCTCAGTATGATGAATGATCTGGCCGTTAAGCAAAACAGGCCTTCGCTAATGACACTCTGCCCTTCAGCATAGACAAGTCCACGAGATAAAGTGTTTGTTCTCTTAGACAGGCTGGCAATATTAACATAGTTCACATATTTTACCTCACAGACGTTTCGTTTTAACAGTCATGTTTAAAATACACACACATTCCAATGATGTCCCGATGCTAAAAAGATATTTTAAAAAATGCCTCTATTAAAGATTTAATGTTTTCCTAAACAGTATAAATCTACAGCCAGAGCTTTAGACACAACATCCCTGATTTATAGACTTTATGAACTTGGGACATTCCAAATATCTAGAATCTAAACAACCAGATGTTTATATGTCTTAGTACACTACAGTCATGGCTGCTATCACACACACAAAAGCAGTGAAATCATCCATACAGCTATATACAAGGCCTAAAATAAGAGTGCAAAGTGATAACTAAGGAGACAGCATTGTAGCTCCATCGTGTCAGTGATATAGTGCAGTACTGTTTCTCTGATAATTTATCTATAGTGAAAGTCTATGGCTACTTAACAGGAAGAGGTCAGAGGTCAGGCCCGAGTCATACCAGCTGCTCAGGCTCAACTTCAAGCCTGGCCTGCTAATTAAGAACAGAGGTCGGGGCCTGT
Source organism: Ictalurus punctatus (assembly GCF_001660625.3). Lineage (NCBI taxonomy): Eukaryota > Metazoa > Chordata > Actinopteri > Siluriformes > Ictaluridae > Ictalurus > Ictalurus punctatus. The sequence continues at coordinate 6,722,034 of NC_030418.2, read as the reverse complement.
CAGGACACAGACAGCACTAGTTTCATTCACACGATTAATTTAAAGCATAACTTTTTGGAACAGGGTCTGCACTCTGAGCAGTGAACCTGTAAACTATTTACTTTGACATGATTGGAGACCATATGTATGAGTTTTGTACATTCATTTTGTGCATCTAAAATTTAGATTATATATGTAGTGTTATTGATTTATGAAGAACGATGAAGTCGAGATTCAATTTTACATTACTGTACACGGGGGGTGGGGGGGGACGTAAGGAGGTTTACGAGATTTAATCAAAATCGTGAAAAATGTAGTGATATCATGTCACAAAGTTTTCATAGTATATTTTATTATGGAAGGGTCAGCTGCCAGAACTGCTCTGAAATTCCATATTTCAGTCTACCTCCAAATAGATTAAAAATTTCTAATCAATCCTTTTAAGAGTGTATATCAAAAAATATCAATACATACCAAACACACTGTTGGTAACGCTTCAGTATTGTGTATCAAGATGTTAAGAAATAGAGCAGCTTTTAACTGCATCCACTAATTGTTGCACGCTGCTTCTGTCTTACTCGAAATTAGAAGACCTTTTCTTTCAAAGTGAACTGTGTACATGCCCTTGATTCTAAGTGAAAACATATGTAGTATAGTCAATTAGATGGCTTTCCCTGTGGGCTGCCTAAACTGACACGTTTCAAAAGGTCAGCCAGAAATTTTATCTGCTTTTTTCGCTCTCACGTCGAAAATATTACGTCTGACATTATTTTTGACAATTTAACAACTTTTAAGTACAGTAAATGAAAAAGAAAAACACAACACATGCTCAGAAAACTCAATTTTAGTGATTCAAGCACTCGTGAAACGCGATGCAATACAACCATGAACCATATTCATAAATTCTGACGCGGGAAACGGCAACACTTTTTATGACTAAAACCAGTCTACCCTGTCCCCTGTCCTCCCTTTAACAACAGGAAATAATTAAGGCAAATTATCTGCAGGTCAAACATTCATTTGATAAGTTTGCATGAGCTTCTGGGTTCAAGGGGTCATAGCTACTGAAGCATTACAGTCTTAATCATGCGTATCGCTGTGACTCTTTCAAAACACGCAACATTCCAGAAACCAGGGCCTTAATAGCATGCATTCAACACAACACTTGAGCATGTCCTAGAGAATTTATTTAATGTTTCCTGCTTTCCCTGCATACCATACCAAGTGTACGTATCCTATGTCTAACTGAATTTGCACAGACACTACAGAGGCTTTAGTAATTATCTGATATAATAACACTCTTTAGAGGCCAGTGTCTTTTCCTTCTCTAACCTGTAATTGTCTCCGTATTTCCAGAGACTTTGCTGTTCTATTTTATCTGGTTTATGGAGATTTAAATGACATGCTGCATATAGTTTAGCCTATATGTTGTAAATGAAAGGGTGTCATAGATTGTCACTTTTAGAGTAGGAACTATAAATGTACTTATACATTTAGCACATGTAATAAAGACGATTATAAAAGACGTTAAGAAATTTTAATTACTCATTACAGATTCATGTTTTTTTAGTGTAATTTAAACCATAATTATGATTCATAATGACTGTATTTAGTAGGTTTCATAGATTTAATCATGTGTCAACACTGCTGCTTGCTGCATATAATGATCTAGTGTGTGATTTATATTTATCTTAATACAATGGTAGGCGCAAAACACTCCTACAGATCACCTATAGTCTTTGTCTAGAGTTTTTAATTAATTATATGTAGGAAATTTCACAAATGGAGAATAAGGGAATTAACATATTAACGGTTACATATTGCATAAGCTAGTGATTCTCAAAGTGAGGTCTGGGAAACATAGACAGGCGATGTGTAATTTATTTATTTTTGTTTTAGTTTTGTTTTTTGTTTGATTATTAGTTTTTTTTAGTCACAGCGATGGGAATCACAACCCACCATTATCAAAAGTATCATATTGATCATCGAGTTTGTATAGTTATTAACATGTTTAACTAGTGACTTGAATGCGAATTTCAATAACACAAAAACAAATAAGCCTACAAATAATGTTAACTTGGACCTAATGTGTGTGTGTGGGGTGGGGTGGGGATAAACAGCCAAAATAGTATTGTATATTTGAACAGATGGGCGTTATTTTAAAATTAAATCTGTGCCCGTGGGTTCAGTGGAATGTATTACAGTTGAAAAGGGTCTCTAGGTGGAAACTTTTGAGAACCCTGGGAAACTATTGAAAGTTTCTGAAAGTGCTCCACAGCTTCACCACACCTAATATAGCCAAATTAAATCATACGTTAAAATAGTACTACCAATAGTAAAGTATTGTGTGGCTTGAATCCCTCCCCTCTTTCCCCACCACCACCAAGGAAAATGTTACTAAGCCCGAGACAGACTGTGAACAAAGTTCTATTTGTGAAGATAGGAGCTTTCTCGACATCTAGACATGTAGACTATTGTTTTCTACAAGGGGTTGTTGTAACATTTTGACATGATACAGCACGGCCTTTCGTAAAGCGTTTGCAGTTGTACTTGTGCGTGGTATAAACACTACCTGCGTGTATAAAACCGTAGCTTTAAATGGCTAGCTTGTTATTTTGGTACGGGTGCACTGACGACAGTGGACAAACAGACTATGTTTAGGAGGCATATAACAGACTATAACAGTCTGATGTGCGATTATTTAGTGGTTGGTAGACTCTCGAAAAGTTGTGCGCTACCCAAACCCAGTGATCCGCAAATAGAAACGGTTTTAAAGGCACCAACATCCTCAGGGAATGTAGGCTATATACCTACCCAGATTCACAAAGCTCATAACCATGTCGGCATCGTTCAGAAAGTTTGCGTCGTGTGAAGTAGCCAGAGGTGGACTCTGACTTGTCCAGGCCACGGGCGCGCGAGAATATCCATATGGAGCGCTGTGCTGGCTTTTGCGCGAATTCCCCACTGAGTTGATACTGATCGCTTTGCCTGCGTCCCCGAGCAGCGCGTCCTCCTCCGCTTCCTCGGTCGCCATGGCGTTGTACAGATCGAGCATGAAGAGAGGTGCCGAGGATGCCTGCTTTGAAGGAGAGAAGGGTTTCGGGCGATGGGGCAAACCCAGGATGGAGAGGATCTCCCGTTGGATCTCTCTGCGCTCGTGGTTTCTCAAGCGTCTGTAAACGAAGCTCGAGTGGACATGGTTGTCTCCTAATGCGCACTGGACGCTGTGAAAGAAGCCGAGGCAGCTCCACAGGAGTGCGAAGGCCGCTCCGTCGCAAAGCGTTAAGACCTTCATACTGTAGATCTAGATGATGCTGTTTGTTCACCACAAAGGTCTCGGACTGTTGATGAGCTCCATGACAGTGCGTGTACCATTCATAATCCTAATAATAAGAATGATAATAATAATAATACTGCGTAAGGCGTTACTACTACTACTAATAGCCTAGTGAAAACTGCACCTTGTGTCCCATTGATTGTCCAAAAAGTCCAAAAGGTCGCAGTCCTTTGTAGTCTGATGGTTCACATCACGCTTGTTGCTTCTTCTTTACTTACTTCTAAGCCTTTTAGTCAACTCTTTCGATATACCTTTTACCCACAGTGGTTCTAAAAAAAAAAAAAAATACAAAAAATAAATACAAAAAAAAAAGGAAAAGGAAATCCCAAACTTACAGAATGCACCTTCAGGTTTGTGTAGTAAGTGCTCAGGGACAAGCGCGAGGCGGCCACGACGGAGAGATCCGAGTCGCGTGAGTGAGGAGTCGGTGTTCGCTGTTTAAACCCGCTGGAGCTCGTGCGCTAGAAGAGTAGACATCTGTGTGTGGGGGGTGGGGGGGTTGGGGGGGGATATATATATATAAAAAAAAAAAGAGTTCAGACCGAGTAGTCCGTCCCACACACAGGATTCGTGTCCACCTCTAGCGGTCGCATGAAGTCTCGTTGACCACGCTTCAGAGTGAAATTAGAGCCACTTGATATATGACACCCGTAGTAATCATGCAGAGGAGAAAAACGTCCACGGATGGGGTTCAGTTCATGCACCTTCTTGTGTATGTGATTTTATCATACTCGCTTGCTTCACTTTTGCAGGCAAAAGAAGGACACAGAAAAATGTAAGCTATAAATGTATAAATATGGAACTTGGGCATAACACCTGCTGCTGAAAGAAAAAAATTATGTTTCCTCAACATAAAAAAATATGGCTCCAAACTGTCGGCTATCGCTGAGGTGGTACCTTCAAGGATACACCTTTATGTACCTTTAGTGTGTGTGAATTCAGGTACACTATATGGCCGAACGTTTGTAGACACCTTAGTATTCCACCCATTTGTTGTTACAAAGCTTGTGGAAGCATACAGTTGTATAGCATATCTTTGTATGCTGTAGCGTTATGATATCCCGTCACTGGAATTAAGGGGCTGAGCCCAAGCATGTTCCAGCATGACCTATGCATACGGTTGGTGTGGAAGAACTCGATTGGCTTGCACAGAGGCCTGACCTCATCTCCACTGAACACCTCTAGACTGACTACTGTACATACTAGACTTTCTCGTCTGACATCAGTGCCCGGCCTCACTAATGCTCTTGTGGTTGAATGGGCAAATCTAGTGAAAAGTCTTCCCAGAAAAGTGGAGGTTATTATAAGAGCAAAGAGGGGACTAAATCTGGAATGGTATGTTCTGTAAGCACATCATGGTAAGGACATCAGGTAAACTAGGACAGTTTAACTTGGCAGCATTTCTTTTTTGGCCTGAGAAGTGAAAGTCAAAGCTTGGGTTACTAGGTCCTTGCTTATGTTACTGGACCTGCTTGATAGAAATAACATCACTTACTTCATGTGATATCATAAGGGGGTGTGATAAGCATTAAACAGGAAGTTGACCCCAAAAATCTCGGAGTTGAATAAAATTGCGTGTGCTTTGGAAATTTTTTTATACGTTTTTAAAATCGTCATAACTAAGTTTTTTACCACCGCAGTGGTTAATGACCAAATCACTGCGGTGAGCGGTGGTGGTGGCGGTGAGAATATCACTATATCATATAATGTAATATTATATAATAATAATAATAATAATAATAATAATAATAATAATAATAATAATGATAATAATAATAATGATAATAATAATAATAATAATATAATTTTATAGGCTTAAATAAAAACCTAAATCTAAAAAAAATCTGAGTTTTTTTTTAGCACTTCCGTCAGTGAAACAGCCTTGTTGTGTCAAGTTGTTGCAATGAGAAACAGCCTAAGGGCACTGTGGGATACGGTATTGTGACTGGCCCGCGGAGGAGAGGAGAAGATGTGAAACACGTACGTTTCTCTGACGAATACTTTATTTCTTTTACAAGTGTAGTATACCACAAGCCTATAAAACTTTGAAACAAATACCAGTAGGATGGTAAGCTAAATAATATGTTAAAAATCTAAATATTAAATAAATTAAAAAACACGCGGCTTAGTGACATGCCTGGAGATGGATCATGAGATTTGTAGGCTAGTGTTTGCACATTTAACACTTATTTTTTTCACCACAAAGCCAAGATATGGTTTATGTAATTAAGATTACGTAAATTTTGTATTAAATAAAATCTTGTTATTATTTATTATTATTATTATTATTATTATTATTATTATTATTATTATTATTATTATTATTATAGCCTACTTGTATACAAAACATTGTACTTTGTACTTGTCATAGTGTCCACTCAAGCAGAAACATTAACGCATGTGATGTGACACCACCATGGTGGTGCGGTTGTCATGGCCACCATCACAGCCCTAATTTCCACATGTTTATGATGCATCTATAAATAAGATGTACTTCTGTGACAAAATAATCATGAAGTTAATTCAAATAATGTACATATGAGTGTAAAGAATTTTCATGATGGTTTGGTCATTTGGGACAGCATGGTTCAGGCTAAGGGGAAGAGTCTTAAAATACAATAGGTAGAGAGAGGAAAATTGAAAGGATATAATAGATGTGTGAAACACAGCTACAACTATAGTTAAATGATGCATTGGTGTATTTTATGAGCATTAAATGGTGTTTTATTATACTGGGAAATATATAACATTATTTAGGCCTACTAATGAGTATGCAGATTTTACTTGGCATACTGTGTTCATATATTTTTTGTTGTTGTTGTATTTTACGTTTTTATTTAGTGTACTGTGTTCATATAATTATAAAGCTTTTATATTGTTATATTGCTACTGCAAGTCATAAATTATCAACTATTACCTTTTAGTTGGGGGGTTTTACTGTAAACCTTTTCTTAATCTGTCCATACTGAATTTTAGAAAAGTATGGTTGTGAATTTGGAAAATATTGAGGATTTTCTAAACCCTGTGATGTGTTATTGCTGTAAAAATAAATTAATCAATAAATAAATAAATGACAGCACATTACTTAGGCCACAATCATAGCATTTCTACTTAGTATACTGTTTTCATACAATATAAGAATACAGTGATGATGAATTTGGAGAAGTACTGTTATGGAAATTTGATTTATTGAAGCCATGAATAAGTATGCTACAAATAAATGTTTTAAACATGTGATTGAGGATGGAAGTATTATCCTACACCAATGAAAATATATGTCCAAAATTTCAAAATATGTCATTAAAAATGTATTTCAGTCAGTTTAACAAAAGTGTAATGCTTCTTTAGAAAATGACAAACATTTTTCTTTCACGTCTAAATAGACAACACCTTGAAGGTTTCAGAAATGTATCGTGTTAGGGAATGTTTTATTAGTGGCACGAAAGCGTAGAAAGTTTAAATGTATGTAAATGTGCTAGGAACTCAGTAACTTACCTAAAACCCCTAAAGGCATTGCTTCTCTGACAAGTCCTATTAAATATTTTCCATATGTTATTGTTCTGTGTTTTTACATTCGGCTAATTCAGCAAATCCAATGTTTTGGTTCGGTTTCTGTGGGAGACAACACCTGTTGCTGAAATAACTTTTGGAATTTCTCTTTTTTTTTCTTTTTCTACAGTATTACAACCAGATGACTTTATGAACCCCTGATTAGAGCAGAAAAGCTACATAAATGTTATATAAATTTTTACCTACAAGATAAAAAAAATGAAAAAAGATTAATAATGACTGATTTTCAAGTAGGCTAGTAGCCTAAAAACTCATGACTCCAGACATTTTTAAGTGGGGTAGCCAGACAGGTCCAGGGGAAATCTTGGGGTCACAAGATCTTGAGGTGGCTTCCTGTAATATCTATATACTGAAGAAAAACCTCTTTTCCACCATTTCCTAAAGAATAATCAAATGGGATATAATTTACTAGGAGTCAAATTTTCAGGTAATTTTTGTAGTAGTAAAAGATGACACAAAATGGGCAATCTGTAAAAATTACTAGCATTTATGATTCAGACAAGATTAAAATCCCACTGATACATTGGTAATAATTGCATTCCGCCACATTCCTAGGTACTCATGATATTGCACAGAGAACAAAGGATGAGGTTTCCCTTTCGTTTGGTCAAGATCGAAGTTAAGGAGACACAGGTTGTATTTGTATTTATTTGTTTAATTGGCATGGAGATAATTAATATAAAATCTAATGATAAAATGAACTGTGTGGAACACTGATACAACTGTGTGAAATCTTAGGTTAGCTGTTATCTAGTTTGAATTTTGCAATATCAGACCTAGTAGTGTTGAATTTAAAACAATAAAAAATTGTATCTATTGTCTATAAGTTCAGGAAGCAAGTTAGCTAGCTGGCTTCTAGTTGCAGTGAACTACCACTGAAATCTGCTGTACTTATCAGTAGCTGTAATTACAATCACACTGACGTGAAGTACAGCTGTGGTGACTGGCAGGGCGCCCAGCCATGTGCAAGTAAGGACAGAGACAGTCCTGGTAATGGTCTATCCCTCAGCAAGTCTCTCCCAGCACACAACACACCACATCAGTGATAAGCCAAATAACTGTAAAGGTTCCTTCCTAGTTTATTGCCAGCTTGGATGAGCAAACTTGTCCACAGTCCACAGTCATTCTTTAACATTGAACACACATTATTTTGTCCAAAGGTAACATTTTCTCTTTTGCTCTACCATAGCTGCTGTAAGGTGTTCTCTGACCAACTGGTGCCCTAGCTCAGTGTGATGGTTTATGTAATACGAACACAATGTTCTCTACTGTGAATTAAGTGGAGTGGTCCTATCAGATTGTGTCACATTAGAGCAGTATTTCCAGCCTTTTCCTGCCCCAGTCCCAACTTTTTTGAGACGTGTTGTGGCCATCAAATTCAAAATCACCTTATTGTTTTACTTAAAATGGGACCTCTGTTTCCTCAGTTTAAACATTTGATATGTTTTCTATGTTCTATTGTGAATAACATATATGGGTTTATGAGATTTGCAAATCATTGCATTCTTTTTTTATTTACATTTTACATAGCATCCCAACTTTTTTGGAATTGGAGTTGTATTTGGGTTGGTCCCATAGGCCAGAACTGGCCCAGTGTCTAGATGCACATCAAGACAAAAACCAGCATGGATCTGTATTCTGGTTTGTAATGGCCCAGTTCCATTTTTTTTCCAGTACTTCTTTGGTCCAAATGTGGGTCAGATCTGTTTTACGTCATCCTCTGGATCACTTCTGCCCCAGTATCAACTGTTAGGCTGTGTCCAAAGTTGAGCCTTTCATATTCCAGGGGACCATCATCACCAACACACTGAAGTGGGTCAACAACATAACCACCACACTCAAAAAAGCACAGCAAAGATAGTTCTTCCTATGCCACCTCAATAGTGTGCTCACCACCTCCAAGACAGTCTGGTTCCCTTCTGCTTCTTTCATCTGCAAGACCAGACTGCAGAGTGTGGCCCCTGCAGCTGAGAGGATCATCAGCTGTGAACTCACCAATATCAAGGACCTGTTTACCATCAGGGCAAAGAAAAGAGCTGGGACACGTGCTGCTGACCCAAAACATCAGAGAAACCACCTCTTTGTCAAACTGCCATCACAGATTTACTACAGGTCCATCACTTCTCAAACCACATGCCACCAACATGTTTTTTCCAGAAGCCATCAAGATACTTAATTGCTCCAGCCCAGAGCAACTCCTATCCAACTACCTCAACTTTTTGCACGTTGTAAATACTTTATCACATTGCCTATTATCTGATGTCCTGTCTACTGATTAATTGTAGTATTATTGCACTGTCTATTGTCTGATATCCTGCCCACTGTCAAGGTATTATTGCACTGTTGCTGTTGCACTGTGTTTCTTGCACTGTCCTGTCATTATTAGTTGCACTGTGTTTCTTGTGTACTGTTTAATGTTACACACTAGCACCAAACCAAAGCCAATTCATGTGAGTACAATTCACAGTGGTTCTGATTTTTGCCTTTGCCGTTCTCAAGCATTCAGCTTGTTTATTCACTATATTGCCAAGTGTATGTGGACACCTGACCACTCCGTATGTGGGCCTTCTCCAAACTGGTGCCACAAAGTTGGAAGCACACAATTGTTTGGAATGTCTTTGTATGCTGTAGCTTTTTGCCAAACTCCAATGGAATTTTATATGGCTTACTACTCTTCCATAAAATGCAGCTTTGTGGAGTGTCAGGGTTATGGATGTTCAGTGAACAGCATCACCCATCTGAGCTGTGGATCACTCCGGCTCCTTCAGAGTTACCCTTGACCTCTTGGTTGCTTCTCTGAATAATACTCTCATTACCTAGTCAGTGTCTTCTTGTCACAATTGTGCCATATTCTTTCCATTTTTCCCATAATAATGGATTGAATGGTGCGATGCATTAATGTTTAAAGTTTGGGATTTTTCTGGGATAACTAAATTTGGATGATACATTTCCAAAATTGTGTCCCCTCTCTTCAATATTATGGTCTATTTTGTGTAGTTTCATGACACTGAGTCTCACTCAAGTTACAGTTTATAACAGGTTCCAGGTTATAACACTACAAAATGTGAAAAGGATCAAAGGGGGTGAATACTTATACAAGCCACTGTACTTGCATCTGTTATCTGATGCACTCCTACCTGAAGTCAGACCAAACATGTGAACTGACTGACTGTTATGCAGATAGGTAAAATGGATCTGGAGTCATCTGTTATCTGGAAAGAAACCCCTTGAACCTCCCCGGTTATCTCAATGAGCCATAACATCAACACATTAAATTGGTCCCAGCAAATCCTCTTCAGGTCTTTCTGATAATGAGATGCCACACCTGTTCCACTGTAAGAACAGAGCTCAGCGCTCGTCTTCCAAGTTAATTGTTGCCTCAGAAGTTGCTGCCTTTTGAATTCAAGCCTTTGACAAAGACATAGTCCTGTAAATTGTCCAGCACAAAGAGGTATTTCAAACAGATACATGCAAGGGAAAACAGCGAAACCGTTCAGGTGGTTAAAGAGCAATGATTAAACAAAAATACAAAATATTAAGGCTCATGCATACATGCTCATGCTCCAAGCATTTAAATAGTGTTTACTGTAAATAGGCAGAGAGGAAATGAGCAACCGGTGCTTGTGATGAGTAAAAAGACTAACTAAAGCTTGGGAGATTGAGACCTCTGGTGGACAGGGGAGTACTGTTGTGAACTGGTTTGACTAGCTCTCTTTGGTTTAAAATCCTATTTCTGATTGGTCGTGTTTCTTTGGCAGTTTAACTCAGTCATCCATGTACAAAACTGAAATGGGTTAAGGTATTTTATTTTGTATCGGAACTTAGTGAGAGGATATGCACATGATAATGTCCATAAACACTGGTGTATTTTCTTAACATAGATTTTCAACATTGGTCTGCCATATAGCAAAACTTTTAAATGATATTTTTACTATTTAACCATTGACGTTGTGTTGTAGGCCTTTTTAAAGTGGAAGGGCAATGACAGAACAGTCTATTTTTCTTTGCTTATAAGACATTGATGCTTCTTCTCAGTCATAATAATATATGTAATACTACTACTACTACTACTACTAATAATAATAATAATAATAATAATAATAATATAATAATTACAATAGTCTTTATGTATATAGCACTTTTCATCTTGAAATTGAAATCTCAAAAATGGTTAATATTTAAATTATAGGGCACAATGTACAAATGTACAAAATCGAATGATTTAACAATATATCTTTGGGAATTATTAACAAATCAAAGTAAGAAAGACCCAAGAAAGAACCAAAAACTAAGGACAAGTTAAAATTCACAGCACAGACGTTGCTAGGCAGCCAGTGTAGTTTGAAAAAGACTTGGTAATATCTTCTTCCTTTTTTTTTCTAACAGAGAGCACAATCGAATTCGGGTATGGACCAAAATAACCAGTTCGAGACAGTCTGAACTAGGTCGTCTCGGTCTGGTTCCAACTCTAGCATGGTTCCATGGCAATGAGAAAGTGATTTGACCCTGAATTGACCCAGCCGCAGAAACTATGAACCAAACATGCCCTGTATTATGGTTTGTAGACAGTATTTTTTATTTCTGGTAGATTTAACCTGCTAAACTGTCCCATGAGGCTAAGGACAGAGCTATAACACTGCAGAAATGTGATCTGTTCTGGATTTTTGAATTGGTGCACATAAATGTTTTTAACTACTTATTTATATAATTATCAAATTTTGTTCATGTATTTAAGTGCAGTGTGAAACTGATTAACAAACCAAAAGTATCAATATCACTCTGATTCAAACTCAAAGTCTAAAAGTACCAAGACAAACATATCCACAATCTAATGGCCGCAGTAGGTCATTGCCCATTGGAGTCAGACCATTGTAATTATGAAAAACATAATACTCATTGTTCTCTTATTTTTTTTCTAACCAAGTATAGAGCAATATCAGATCAAAATGCTCCTTGTGAGGATTTGTTCTACATGGTTTTCTGTACACTGGGTTCTGGAGGTCAGGCTCATTTATTTGAGTCTCCTTAGGGAATGAAGGCAGTGCTGCAGCTTGAAGTATCTTCAAGCATTTTTTTCAGTAATTACTATGAAATGTTTAGAAAAATTAAGAAAAGTATAAATGAATTAGGAATGCATGTCTGGACCCACTGATTGGTCCTAGGAGTAAAGTATTCATGTGATTCAGCTGAAGGCCTCCAATATAAGTCCCAGCAACGTGAGGTTGATAACCCCAACATAAGACCTGGAGTTAAGTAAGTTTTTTTTTTTGTTTGTTTGTTTTTTTTTCTAAGGATAAGATTTTCTCCTATACACCAAGGGACAAGGAGGTTGATTTATCAGTCATAGCTGAACTGGGAAGTGGACTTCCTGTGTCTGATAATGTGATGTTTATTACTAATTATATATATTATCAAATTATAGTGTTTAAGTCACTGGAATTCCAAGTGTTTGGTGTCGAGTGTATGTGATGTGGTGTTCTTCTTCACCATCAGATAGGTCAAGCATGTAGAATTTCTGAGACTGCTAATGTTTTCATCATTCATATACACCTCAATACATAGGAGCCCTGTTTTCTGTGAGCTGCCGTGTAAATCTCATTGACTTTTACTTCAAGATTGCTCACATCATTCTAATTCAATTCTACTAATCACAAATCTAAAATTAAAGGGTGAATAGTGAATTTTATGTGGTCTTATATAATATACTATTATATGATTATAACATGTATATTTATGATTAGCTAAAGCAGTTACCAAATAAATGACAGACAATGTAATAAAAAGGGGTTTTAATTAATATTATCATCAGTGAATTAGAAGTCACAAAAACACATAAAACACAAGAACATTGTAACATTTCAAAAATTCTTTCAAATGTGGAATTAATATCCTTTTAAACGAACAATGAAGACAGTCATTTAAAAACTGTCTTGGCTGTAAAAAAGGCATTTAGAAAACAAACAAAAAAATTAAAGTTCATGGTGCCTAACAGCAAAACAGCTGCTTTATACAAAGCTCACATTTGTAATCCACAATAATAATAATAATAATAATAATAATAATAATAATAATAATAATAATAATAATAAGCTCTTGGGTTATAATTTATCTCCCATGACAAAATGTGAAATGAGGCAAGAAAAAAAATGAAGCATCATTTAACAGATTAGCAGAAAGTCAATTTTCAGCATGCAGGCTTATGGTTTATATTTAAGCTATGGATGAAGAAAATAAACTGTGACAGCAAAAGGCTGAAAATGTTCTGAATGCTGGCTAACTATCATGAACGTGTTAAATAAGGAAAATAAATCCTATGGGATGGTTGAAAAGCTACAGACATACACTGGAGGGTGCTAGAGAGTCATGAAATTAGTAGTGCTATGTGTTCACTTGAAGGTCTGTAAGCTTTTAAGTGCTGCAGACACTTGATGCTACCGTTTGTCTGGTGTATTTCACCCTACATAAACGTAACTTAGTTGCAACTCTGATGGCATTCTTTAGGTTTATGAGAGAAAGGTAATGGGGACAGTTTGCGATGTTGAGAAATCATGCCATGATCCATACACACAGGGATGCATTTCATTATTTACACTATTAGAGGTACTTAATGTCTCCATGCTTAGAGACACCCTTCAAAATATGATCGTCCTGAGTTCGTAAAGGTTGTCTGTTATCTTTTCTCTCATTCTCTGAGCACCAAATCCAGACTGGCCTGTTTCATCCAGCGCTATTTTAATAGTTTGGCCCTTTAACAAAAGGGTCCCTTCTTAAAACTGCACCATAACACATAGATGGATGACACACACCTGGTGGCCCAGGTTCTCCTGAATATCCTCTCTTCCCCTCTTCCCCATCACGCCCAGGCAAGCCGGGTGTGCCTGGATGACCAGGTTTACTGACGCCTGGGGGACCCATTGGACCTAGAAAGAGAAAAATAGTTAATGTAGCACATGAAACATCAAACAGTAAAAGCATTAGTGGGTTAAATTGAATTTTGAGGTCTGTTTTTTTTTTTTTTTGCTCCCTGTATTGTTTCCACAATATCTAATGTCATAAATTTTTTACATTAATTTTATTCATGCTTTAAGCAATATTCATACACTAAACAAATAAACATATTATTTTAAACTATTATTTCATTTTATATTATTTTAGCAAAATTTTCTATCCTTGCCTGGAAGTCCTGGTTGACCTGGGTCTCCAATTCCTGACCGTCCTTGATTTCCTTTTTCACCTTTTTCTCCTGGATCACCTGAAAAATTCCCACAAAAACAATTAGTACACAAGACTGGGATGGAAATTTTGTCTTTTTTTCCCCTGACATTTTTTTTTTTTTTTTTTGCATGTAATGTAAAATGACTTTAACCCAGAATATATACACAATTATTTTGGGGTAAACTGAAATTATTAGAGTAATTTGAGTATTGACACTCCTAATCGAAAATGGTAGGGGCATTGCCTATAAATAAAAATGTTAACCCTATTCTTAAAAGGCAAGAGTATTCTTAATAGTTAAGCTTGTGCACTAGTGGCTAGAAGTTTGGGTGTTTTCCCAGAACCACCAGAGAGCTACTGTTAGGCTCTTGACCAAGATCTATAACCTTCAAATGTTCCAAGGTCATTGTACAATGTCTAAACTTACAATGTGACCCCAGCTTCCTTTCTAGCTGTAATATCAGTGTTGGCCTGGGAAAACCCTTTACATGGACATTTTCGACTATAAATAGTTCTGAAAACTTTCCTGAACTGAAACTCGTCTCATGTCTTGCACATATCTCAACTCCACTGAAAGACGCCTGGTCTACCTCTACATTTGGAACCTAGTCTACTGATGGAAAAACAACATTGATGCCAAAAATGAAGAATTCAAAGTTCATTTTGATTACCAGCCTCATCAAAATCAGTCTGTTTCATCACTTAAGGTGAAAGTCATTTGTGGCATTTAAACAAGAGTCTCATCAATGATTCACATAATTGATCTCTGTTCACTCTAACATTGTTGGAAATAACCCACTAATTATTTTTGTGAGTTCTGTTCTATTGGCTATCTATATTTATGAATGTTTTTAAAAGGCTATATAAGCATGGCATCTGTACAGACTATGTAAGCTAGTGTGTGATATGTGAGCTTAACGGTGACAGTGACTTAAATTAACAAAAATTGGATAAAACATGGCACTCTTGGTCTTTGTTCATGCCTTGTTACCTTTCATGCCAGGAATACCAGGCCGTCCAGGTAAACCTCGGTGTCCCTGCAATCCATGTGAACCTGGTGCTCCGGGAAAACCTCGGGAACCCTGGGGACCTATTGGCCCTGCTGGCCCAGGAGGTCCCAGCCTTGTGTGACAGTGTTCGCAGCTTCTCTGTTGACTGTGTTGGGTACTAAGAAGAAGTGAGGGAATCTCTGCTGCAAATCAAAGAATAATGTCTGCAATCAGGCAAGGCAAATGAAACCAGAATGGCAGTTACATGAGACCTTTTCTTGATGTTCATACTGTACTAGCTGGTGACAACTAGCTCATGACAGTTGTGGGAGAATAGCTACCACTACTATTGTTGCTTGTGGGCATGCGTTGTCTGGCTTTTTTTGTCTGTTTGTTTATTTCAATTTGAGCATCAAGCCATTAATAGGAACTAATTGCAGGTAGGAATTAAAATTGTGAGTGGGGACCTGAAGAAACACTAGTCCATGTACGCCATACCTTTGTATATTCAAGCCAATGGTGTGTTTTTGTCACTTCACTGTTATACATAATTTGCATAAAATTGAGAAAATCTCATTCAAATGTCATTTTGTCATACTGTTGCTTGTTGTATTTGTTGCTGTAAATGTGTCAGGCATGTACATAGAAAAAGAGTGGTCTCCTATTGCTTTGTCACTCACTAGTGTGAATGTAGTGTTGGAATAGAGGTGCCCAGAAACTTTTGCACCACTAAGTGAAAAAGAAGCAATATATTTAGTTAGATGTTTACAATTCTATGACAGAATGGAAAGCATTTGCCATACATACATATCTGTATTACTACAAACAAGGTTTTGTCCTTAGTAGCTTACATCTGAAGCCACACCGAGGCATAGTTGCCCATTTTCACAAAGTGTTTGATGTTCACTATAAAAGGTCCAGGTTACATTGTAACATTACTAAAAAAACAATAGATGCTTCACACTGTTTACATATTCTGATTCTACTGAATTGTGTATAAGAAACTAGTTTGGTGTGCTATTGTTTTTTGTGTTATCATGAATACTCACATCGAAGGACCTCTCTGCATATCTGCTGAATGTGTTGCTCAGACAACTCTCTCCCCTGCAAGAACAAAGTTTATGACGAAACTTAACAAAAAAGTATCGAGAATAATTTCCCGGTATATCAGTATCATTCTAATGTTCTTTTTACACAAATATTATGATTTGTACATGTAATAATATTAGCCTCGTTTTCATGATCATGGCACACAAGCACACACATTTTGAAACAATAAATTTGATGGTGCTGATGTTGATTTTATTAAAGGGACAGGACTTGTTTGAATAATAAAAAAAAAAGATCTTTTTGGTATTGAGTTTGAACTTAGTGGAGGCCTTGGCATATGGTAATGCTCAATCTTTGGAAACTTACCCTCCATTGTTGTGCTGATTCACCCACATCAGTGCAACTGCTTTCATTGCTAATTATAAAAATAGCAACTAAGCACAACTGATCTACACCAAGCAAATTCAGTCATCAATACAGCACAACTTCTATCATTCTGTGCACCTTTGATTATACTGATAATAGATAACCATGCTCTATTTAGTTCCAGTACTAGTCTAGTCATTTCAAGGCTAAGGCTCACAAGTTACTACCTAAGGGTAGTCAAATATTCATCCAAATAAATTCTGGGACCTTGCTTCTGATTGGCTAATAGTGTGACTTTCATTATTCCCATTATATTATTCCCATTACTTCCCCCTTCCCATAGCAGTGCTGAGCCCCTTCAGTATCCATATTTATATAAAAGGTGTGAACAAAAGCCTTGTGCACCAGGTGAATTGATGTCTAATGGGTATTTCTCTTGAAGCTAACATATCCATTAATGAATGAAACAATATATATATGCTTACTGTCCAGGATGAAAGGTCACCCATGTAGAAAAAGAGTCTCTGTGAGTGGCTTGAACAAGGGTGGAGCCTTCTTTTTTGGGCCCAGATGTAGTGATGGCCAGAGGCTGTCAATGCCCTTTGATGGATTTTGTTTACATATCTTTGTAGACTGGATCCCTTGTTCATTATAACTAGACTTTCTGCAAGTGTGAATCACTGTATGATGACTATTTCCTCCAGCAACAGATGTGTGAGTCATTGCTGGCACTGTTAGATGTGGAGGGTAGCAGATGAAGAGGATTTCAGTGCCTTTCTGAACTGTGACCTGATAGAGCTCAAGTGTTTTGTTAAGTTCCCTCCCATGCATCATCTAATTAAACCCTGTGCAGGAGTTTGATGAACTTCTGTATGCTGTTGTAAAGAGTGGCAAGAAAAGAGTGGCATTTTTGATCTGTGGATCATGAACTATCTGGAAAACCTGTAATGGTCTGTTCAAAGCTGAAAGCAACAGTCATGTACATTATTCCTGTGTTACCTTTTAAATGTAATTATTGCATGCAATTTTCATCTTGTTATATAGTAGCATTAACTATTAGCGTTAACATATTAACTATCCTAGAGATATGACAGCACAGCACAAATAAGCTGCAGGCACATGTGTCAAGAGTAAATGTTACTTTGGAAGTCGGTTAGGACAGGGTTGTTGTCATGTGAGTGTTCAGCTTCTCTAAAGCCATCTCTTGGGTTTCAACTCAGTGGAACTCTTTCATATTTTCCTCGAAATTAATTTAATGTGCTGCAAATTTCAAAAAAAGTCTTCGCAAAGCACTAATAATAGCTACAAAGTCTCAGGAAGCCTTGAATTTCCAAGAGACTTTTGGACAGCTTCAGTCTCAGATGTCATGGACAAGATTTGGCTTTGGCTTGACGCTTTTACCACAATGGGGTGTCCCAAAAATAGAGCCTCATCCTTCAGGATGCTTGGATGGCTTAAGCTTCAGTCCATATGAATTCATGTGTTCTCAGACCACCTCAAGATTTGACGTTACCTGTCATGAACATCATCAACATTACTTAATTTTAGTAGTATTTCTATTGAGAAATAGTGCAGAATCTTTAATATTGAATATTTAAGATATTTTCTTTCTGTTTATGTTAAAAACTATTTTAAAAAAAAGTTTTAATTGTTTATTTCCCATTTTAATTGAAAAAAGCTCAGATTTTGTATATGGTCTCAAGCTTTTTTGACTCCACTGTATATTCAATGAGTAACATGAATCTGCCTAAGGCTGGTGCCAGAAATTCATGAATAATTCAGATGAAAAAGTGGGATCATCTCCTCTTCTTACTCAGACTATCAAAAGCAGATGTGAATAACTCTTGATGTCTATAGGCTTCAGGCATAATGATGGTGATGGGAGATCTGTAGGTTTGCAGTTGGTGGCTATGGTCCGAACTCATGTCATCAAAATGTTTGCAGTTATAGAAAATTTTATGGGTGTTCCAACTCTGTTGTGGTTCAGTCTGTAGGGAGGTGTGTGCAAAAGGAAATGCACAAACAAACCGCCAATTTTCTTCCTATTTCAACAAGGGCCCTCACAGAAGCGAGTTTCATATGCAATGTACCGCTTGTGGAGCCTCGGCAAGAATTTATCAGGTGCCAGCGGGTCTTGTAGTTAGAAATCAATTCCTGAGTATGCCAGTATGACCAGACAACAGACCGACTGCAAACTCAGCTGAGGATTCCTTCTGTTGGCACAGCTCACAGTGTTAGGCAATCTGTGAATAATCAGGCCATGCCTCTATGAAAGCTGCTCTGAAAAGATGCCATGACCTTCTCTGATATGCTCTGGGATGGAACAAATAAAATGGATAGCAGACCGTTTGTCTCTCATGCAATCTGTCCACCCTCTAATCACTAGTCGAATGCTGCCTCTGAGTCATTCTTTCAAAGAGAACACAGAAGTCAGCCCTGTCATCCTTCCCCTTAAAGATGGCAAGAAGCCTTGGCTCCTGCAGCATGTGATAAAGTGGGAGGGACCCTGGGATTCAGTAGGGTAGTGCCTCCCGTGTAGAAGTCTACTACTCTAATTAAGGGATCATGCTGTGTGGTGGCTGAATCTCATTGGCTAGCAGGCCTCCAGTCCTACCAGAAATATAAACGCAAACTGATGGCTTTGAGGAAGACCCGTCCAAATTACACTGTCTGGGGCTGGAGTGAGAGCATGCTGTCAGATAACATAGCGCTCTGAGACAATATCAAGGAAGCCAGCTGAGATTACAGGAGTTACCTCATTAATGAGGTGTTGGCTGGATTAGGGGATGAGGTAGACATATTATTTGACCATGCAGACTGCTTTGATTAGGACGCGTATGTTTTTGACTAGTGGATCTATTTGGATCAATGCTGGGGCACTTGTTTGATTAGATATTCCAAGTTTGCTGCTCTATTTACTGCAGGCACAGTGTCTTTTGGACAGAGTGCAGGAGATGGTCTTTGTTAAAAACTTTTAGTTAATACTATTTGTTACAACAACTGAACTCTTGCAAGTTGAAGACCTTGAACTACCATGCAGAGACTGTATAGTTCAGTATACAGCCACATAAGAACAGACAACATTCTTCTTATTTACTAGTAGTGTCACTATTACTTTCCTCATACTACTTTGATGCAATGTCTGTGCTCACGCAAAATGTTTGGTTGGAGCAATTCAAAAATATACATAATACTTACAGGTCGTCCTTCAGGTCCAGGTGGTCCAGGTTGTCCAGTGTCACCACTCTGTCCTCTGGACCCAGGAGGACCTGGCTGTCCTGGCATTCCTGGCTGTCCCTGGTGGCCTATATGTCCCCTCTGGCCAGACTCTCCTGTTGTCCCTTTCTGACATGCACACAAGCACAGCCTCAGCAAAAGTATGATTAAACATTAAACATGAACACATAGATCATTAATCATAAATACTTTTGCTCATTTTTCATTTTTATATTTTTATTTGACCATTTTATGGTACATACTGTACATATAAAGCATGTTGTATTACCATATACCAAAGTAATAGAATATCTGGACCAGTATAAACATGCTCCTCTTTTTTGTCTCCCTCTAGGAGCAGCATAGTTGAAGGCAGGCAGCTTTGTAACTGTAAGTTTGTTTTTGAAAATTTCAGTTGAATGTTAATTGAACTATGAGCCAAGTGAATGTTTCTTCCTCATTCTTTTCTTTTTTGGCTGGACAGTGGCATTAAAATAAGAACTACAAAGTTTTACGAATTTTTGGATAGGATTCTTTCTATACAGTGGGGGGGGGGGGGGGGGGGTACTTTTTTCCCGTGTCATTCCACTTTATTACACATAACTTTAATTATGGAATTTAATGTTGTGAATTCTTTATATTTGCTGATTTCTTGCGTTAATACTGATGTCTGGTGAAAATTTCATGTGCATAGCTTCATTGGAAATATATTTACTGGAAAAAATGTTGACTCATTCAATACTTATTTCCCCCACTGTGTGTGAACTGACAAATAAGATGTACAATTTATAGAACTTAGTATAATACTCAGGGTAACCATTATGTTTAAAAGTTTTGTTGTTTTTTTTATGTGCATACAAATATTAACTCACCTCTCCTTTTTGTCCTGTCAGCCCAGTTAAACCCTGGTAAAAAAAAATAGAGGTGTGAGTCATAAATCATGTAGTCAAGAACCATAAGCAGTGCTGACTTTGCCCTTGGTCCTGCACTATAGGTGACTTTTGTACCTCTTGCTACAATGAGCTATTAATTTCATTATGTGACTTATCAAATCTGTTTTCTCTAACCCACTTGCTTTACTAACATCAAACCAAGTCGGCTTTACCACATTTCTCACATTTCAACATCAGACTAGCTCCTTTTGTTTAAAGGCCCAAGACTAAGGGCTGTAACTTCTTGATATTCTTCTCAGAACACAGTCCAATTACCAGACTGATAATTTTCTTGTTACTGGAGCCTAGAATTACCTTGATTGTGATAATATCAGTAATTAAAGAACGAGCATATTCACAACTGAGGTTTTCTCATGGCACAGAATGAGTTGTCTTATTTGCCTAGAAGTTTGTTTGCTTGTTTGTCTTTCATCTTTCACTTTTTTTTTGATGGAGGAATACCAGTAAAGTCATCACACACTGATAATGATATTGTTTTATTATATTAATTATATTAATTATATGTGTATATATCTAGTTGTTACCACATAAATGCAGAACATGCCACATATAATAAAGTAGTCATTATGTACACATATAGGTCTGAAATAGTGAGCTTACATTGTAACCGGGTTTTCCTGAATCTCCTTTGTCACCTTTCAACCCCTGTTGAATTGTAGACAAAGAATATTTCAAACAATATAGATGAGGAGTATTTCAGATTATATATATATATATATATATATATATATATATATATATATATATATATATATATATATATATATATATATATATATATATTTATATAAATGAAATAGCTCAGAATGTGGCCACAAGATACTATAGCAAGATTGTGAAATTGTAATGTGTCTGATATGTAAACTATTTTATCATGCTTTTCATTTGCTCTTTGAGTTTATAAAATGAAACTAATGTTTTCCTTAATTTATTTTGCTCTCCTATAAAGATGAACCCTGTTTAAAGGATACGCCAAGCCAACACTCCTCTCCTACACTTACAGTTCACTTTAAGATGCTGACTCTGTGTACTCTGAAGTACTTAAAAAAGTACCAGGTGAAGTACTTAAAAAAAAAAAAAGGTAGTCTGATTTCTGAACTGAATTCTGTTTTCTGTTTTTTATTGTACTTTTTCCAGAAAATGCTTTATCCAACAATGGCAGCAGTTCTTTACTCCTAAAGTGGGTTCCAATCATATTTAAATAACTTTATATTGTTGCAGGGTTGAAAAATCCAAAATGCACAAAACATTTCAGAAAATGTGGAATTGCGTACTCTGTTTATAAAGAATATATATATATATATATATATATATATATATATATATATATATATATATATATATATATATATATATATATATATATATATACACACACACACACACACATTCATTGGCAAGAAAAAGCATGTGAACCTTTTGGAATTTCATGGTTTTCTGCATAAATTTGTCATAAAATGTGATCTGATCTTCATCTAAGGCAAGGGTATTGACAAATATAATGTGTCTAAAATAATAACACAAAAAAATTCTGATCTTTCATGTCTTTATTGAGAACAACCAAAAAAAAAACTCATAGTGCCTGTGGAAAAAGTATGTGAACCCTTGAGTTAATTACCTGAAAAAAGCTAATTGGAGTCAGGTTTTAGCACACCTGGAGTCTCGTTAAGAAAATGAGTTTGGAGGTGTGGACTACAGCTACTTTGCCTGAAAAAAACCCTCAAACTTTTGGAGTTTGCTCTGCACAAGAAGCACACGCTTATGAGAGCCATGCCTCGCCAAAAAGAGCTTTCAGAAGATCCACGATCAAGAATTGTTGATTTACATAAAGCTGGCAAGGGTTACAAAGTGATTTCAAAGACTTTAGAAACAGTTAGGCAAACATTTTACAAATGGGGACACTTTGGAATTGTTGCTACTCTACCAAGAAGTGGGCGCCCAGTCAAAATGACATCAAGAGCACAACGAAGACTCATCAATGAGGTAAAGAAACAACACTGAATGACAGCCACAGATTTGAAGGCATCATTGGAACTGGCTAACATCTCTGTTCATAAGTCTACAATACGTAAAACATTGAACAAGCAGGGTATCTACGGCAGGAGACCACGAAGGAAGCCACTGCCATCATGATCATGATTTGGGCCTGCATTGCTGCATCAGGGCCTGGCCAGCTTACAGTCATTGAGGGGAAGATGAATTTCCAAGTATATCAGACAACTCTTCAGGATAATGTGAGAATGTCTGTACGTCAGCTGAAACTGTGTAGAAGTTGGGTGATGCGACAGGACAACGACCCAAAACACCGGAGCAAGTCCACAACAGAATGGCTTCAGAAAAACAAAATCTACCTTTTGGAGTGGCCAAGTCAGAGCCCAGACCTCATCCCAATAGAGATGCTATGGAATGACTTGAGAGCCATACACATGAGACGTCCAAAGAATACGACAGAGCTAAAGCAGTTCTGCCAGGAAGAATGGGCTAAAATTCCTCCTGAACGATGTGCAGGTCTGATCCACAGCTACAGGATGTGCCTGGTTGAGGTTATTGCTGCCAAGGGGGGGTCAATCAGTTATTAATTTAAGGGTTCACTTACTTTTTTCCACTGCCATTTTGAACATTGAATGAGTGTGTTCAATGAAGACATGAGGGATCAGAATTTATTTTGTATTATTTTAGACACATTATATTTGTCAATACCCTTGACTTAGATGAAGATCAGATCACATTTTATGACAAATTTATTCAGAAAACCATGAAATTCCAAAAGGTTCACATACTTTTTCTTGCTACTGTGTGGGTGTGTGTGTATGTATATGTATATGTATATGTATATATATATATATATATATATATATATATATATATATATATATATATATATATAATATATTATATATATATATTTTATATATATATATATATATATATATATATATAATATATTATATATATATATTTTATATATATATATATATATATATAATATATTATATATATATATATTATATATATATATATATAATATATTTAATATATATAATATATATATATATATATATATATATAATATATATAATATATTTAATATATAATATATTATATATATTATATATATTTTATATATATATAATATTTATATATATATATATATATATATATATATATATATATATATATATATATATATATATATATATATTATATATATATATATATATATATATATTTTATATATATTTTTAGGCCCACTGCTCTTTACTTTATATATGCTACCCCTAGGTCAAATTATTCGTAAACATGGAATTAGCTTCCACTGTTATGCTGATGATACACAGTTGTATGTTTCAGCGAAGCCAGAGGACAGACATAAGCTTAGTAAAGTTGAGGATTGTGTAAAGGACATTAGACATTGGATGTTAATTAACTTCCTTCTGCTTAATTCTGATAAAACAGAAATACTTTTATTAGGCCCACGTGTAGCTAGAAGTATCCTTTCTGATCACATGGTTACTCTGGATGGTCTTTCTGTTTCATCATGTGCAGCAGTTAAAGACCTTGGAGTGATTATTGACTCCAGCCTATCATTTGATGCTCATGTAGATAATATTACTAGGATAGCCTTCTTTCATCTCAGAAATATTTCTAAAATAAGAAACATATTGTCACTACATGATGCGGAAATACTAGTTCATGCATTCGTCACCTCTAGATTAGATTACTGTAATGCCATACTGTCTGGATGTTCCAGTAGGAATATAAATAAGCTCCAATTAGTCCAGAATGCAGCTGCTAGAGTCCTAACTAGAACTAGAAGATACGACCATATCACACCGATATTATCCACACTGCATTGGCTCCCAGTAAAATCTCGCATTAATTATAAAATACTCTTATTAACCTATAAAGCACTAAACGGTCTCGCGCCACAATATCTAAGCGACCTTTTGGTTTTATATGATCCGCCACGCCTACTTAGATCAAAAGATGCAGGCTATCTGACGGTACCTCGAATAGTGAAGGCTACAGCAGGGGGATGAGCTTTCTCTTATAGGGCCCCACAGTTATGGAACAGTCTTCCTATTAGTGTTCGGGACTCAGACACAGTCTCAGTGTTTAAGTCTAAGCTTAAAACGTATTTGTTTACTCAAGCCTACCCTGACTAGATTCTGTTCTACTTTCTCCCTCTCTCCTTTCGCCGAGCCCCACACGAATTTATGGAGATACTAGAGATCCTGATCCTTTCAGCCTCTGGATGGAGCTCAAATCTTCTTTAATTCCAGACTGCTGGGACTACGGCTGCTCTTAACACCATACAGACTTCATATAAATCCATAATGAACTTTTTCACAATATCTGTTGTTACCCAGATGAGGATGGGTTCCCTTCTGAGTCGGGTTCCTCTCAAGGTTTCTTCCTCTTAAAACATCTTAGGGAGTTTTTCCTTGCCACCGTCGCCACTCAGTGGCTTGCTCAGTTGGGATAAATTCACACCTTTAATATCTGTATACCGTGTTGATATTTCTGTAAAGCTGCTTTGAGACAATGTCTATTGTAAAAAGCGCTATACAAATAAAATTGAATTGAATTGAATATATATATATATATATATATATATATATATATATATATATATATATATATATATATATATATATATATATATTATATATATATATATACATATACATACATATATATATATATATATATATTATATATATATATATATATATATATATATAATATATATATAATATATATATATATTATATATATATATATATATATATATATATATATATATATATATATATATATATATATATATATATATATATATATATATATATATATATACACACACACACAAAGTATTTTTTAATGCATTTTAAAGTGCCCTTTGGATTGGTACACATACCTCTTTCCCTCTTTCACCTGCGGCTCCTATTTCCCCCTGCCAAAATCAAATAAAAGATCATTAGAAAATAAGGATAGCATGAACTAGTGAGTAGGGGTAACATAATCACAACAATATCCTGCACTCAAATACACTGCAATCAAGTCATGTATAAGATGGTCATCTACAGTTGAGATCTGATATTTTTAATACGTTACATCTCTCTCATTCCATAAGAAATTATTTTTTTGCTAAAGGAATATGAACATGCTCACTATAGAAAGTAACCTTCAAGAATAGCCTGGTTATCATATGTTGTTTGCAAATTTGGTATAAACTACATGCATGTAATTATAACTTAACTCTAAATATGACCAATGCTCATAAATAGCAAGACTAGCCACTGAGATCTTTGTGCAGCATCAACTTTCTTCATTGACATTTATGCATGACATTTATGACGATTTGATCCTGAGGGAATCTTTTCACAGTGGCAACAATTTTCAATACACCAGAGTCATTAAATATTACGCTGCAATCTGGACGAGACAGAACATTATTTGAATTGCAGCTGGCATTAAGAGCAAGAAAATATATGAACTGGGACTTATATACAGTATGCTGAAGTTAAAAATCTAACTGCAATATTCAATAATAAACATATGTATATTTAGGTCCATAGATGTGCAAACACACAAAATTGACTGGTTTGGAATCAGACATAGTTTGCCAAATGTTGCTCTTGTTTATACCCATACCTCTCAAATTACCCTTGTGCGTTTATAGTAATTGTCTTTTCATGTGTCCATGATTTTCTGACTTAAAGACGGAGCAAGGTTTAGATAATATGTTTAAAAAAATGAATGAGTGCCCCTTTTTAAAATTAATATATGCATGTTCAGACAGTGCTTCACACCTCTAGAATGCTTGGTTAGGTTTCGTTTCTGCTGGGTTCTCCACTTTCCTCCAAATAACATGTCAGTTGCTGGATTGTCTACAGTAAATTGTCCCTAGGTGTGAATGAGTGCCTGAATGTGTGTACATATGGTGCCCTGCGATGGACTAGGGTCCTATCCATGGTGTGTTCCTGCCTCATGCAGCCAGTGTTCCTGAGGTCCACCGAAATCCTATTTGGGCAGCTGCAGAGGGCGATGGGTTCAATTTATGGGTTCATGCTAGATGACAAATCAATGTGGAAAATTGCCTTGCCATTTTAAGAAGGAAAGACTTTTCTCAGTCCAAATTGTAACTACATTGTCCACCACATTTCCACAACAATTTTGGACATTTTTTTTGTCCAGCAAAAAGAAATAAAGCCTAGACTGGCATCTGTTGCAGGGGAAAATTACAGGCACCATGCTTTGACAAAGGTAAGATGTACAGTCAGGTCCATATTTACATATGTCACTGAACTTGAATGCAAAGTGTGTTCCCTGTGGGTCTGAAATTACTGTTTCATTTACTAAAACTGCAGCTCATTACACAAACTGCGCCTGCTAAATGGACTCTGCTTGAAGTGCAAAGCTGCTGTAAATGGCCAGGAACTGTCAAAAAGCTTGGCAATAAAGAGCAAATGCAAGTTCAGTAAAAAGGTCAATCTGTTGATAAATGACGTTCTTAGTAAATAAAGACAGAATGGTCTGAGATGCGTTAAGCAAGTGGTTCTCAAACTTTCTGTAACCAGGGACCCTTTTAACTATAAAATAAATTTGATGGACCCCCTCAGAATGGATTTATTTCACAAACAACATTATATAGGTCTTTCAAATGATATTTTTCTAGCAATAGAGCCATAGAGAACACATAAGATCTGAGATTTAGGGTTTTTTAGGGGTGCTTGGACCCATAAATATATAATATATTTAACTAACGTGGATTGTGTTTTCCACCACTGTAACAAACAAAACAAAATCAATTATAAATAAATAAATCACAGACCTCCTGGCTATGTTTCAGGGACCCCTGGAGGTCCCTGGACTCATCTTTGAGAACAACAGCATTAAACATATTATGGCTAATATGAAACTTTTCATACTCTTTGTTTTTGAATGAAAAGGCTGCTCTCTGCAGAATAATCCTTGTATAAAAGTGTGCAAAAATAATAATAATAAAAAATTTAACTATATTCCATTTTTCTTGTGGTTGACCGTGGCTTGTATAACATGGAAAACTGGCACAGGTCACAGAAGTCCTGTTGAATGTGTTGAATTTCCTCCTCAGATGTGAGGAAACTTTCATAAATCATTTTCCTGCACTATGTTCTACTGTATGTAAGCAGGGTTGCCAGATCGCTGTGTAAAACCAAAAAGCTCCACGAACAAGCAGTATATAAAAATCTGGTTTCCCTCCAATAGCTAGGTTTTTCACCAGGGTCCAAAAATGGTCTTGAATTATTATCCATTTTGTCATAAAAAAATAAAAATAAAAATGATCGATGAGTGGGTTTTAAAAACTGTGCTGGCAGTTAAAAAGTATCGGGAACAACACGCATCTGGCAACACCGACTACACAGCTTCAGAGCAACACGGTTGCTGCTAAGTTAAACCTGGTTATGGGCGGTGAGCATCGCTAATATCATTAGCATCTCATTAGCATAGCTAATTTAATTTAATTTAATTTAATTTCACTATTTTTCCCCACAGTCTTTTCTTACGTGAATATATACGAGGATTGAAGAGCACTTCACGTGTTGTTCTGTGAGGCTTGAAAGCCAGTTTTGTACATAACCACGCAAGGATTTAAACACAACAGGCGCTAACAAATAGTCTACAGTATATGGCCCTCGGTAGCCATTTTAACAGTTAAGTCTTCTTTAGAAGTCGCTTTGCTATGCAGGCATCAACGGTACATGACAAACGAGTAGGTGTACCTAATAAAGTGACTGTTCTACACTTTTGTACTTAATGATTCTAACCACAATTATTACTTACTTAAGTTTGTTTACCTAAACGGCTTTATGGAGTCACCATGGCATTAGCTGTTAAGGTTTTAGCTGTTAGTTAAAATGCTAACATTTGTGCTAATAAATTAGCGACTAGCTGAAAAAGGGGTAAGTTTAAAAAAGAGTTCATGTATTTTTAAAATGTTTTTGCTTTAAAAATGTTCTTTTAAAACAAGCTCACGTGTTTTCCCACAGCTTACCATCTTCTGGTAAAAAAAAAAAAAATTAAGAAGAAGGAAAAAAAAAGAAAGCAGGTTTAACATCTTTTTTTAAGAAAAAAAAATACTAAAATTGTGTCAGGGCGTGTAACTCGATAGTTTGCTCATGATTTTGCAAAAGCCCTGAATTTTTTTATGAGCTTCTCCACTTAAAGTCTTTTATATTTATGTGTATATCTGAGGTCACTATCCAAATATTCTGTGAGAAATTAGACATGCAAAGGCTTATATCACAAAGCAATACATGGTATCGGTGCATTTAAATTAAAAAAGTAAGTAGGCCAAATGAGCACTGTATCTGACTGAAACTCTACCATTATGATATTATACCATTAACTCTTAAAAATGCTCAGATACCGTGAAATACTGTCGTAAGTTTGTTGTCACACTAATAAACAGTTGACATGAAATGATAGCAATCTGGATCTATTTCATGAATAAAGATGGCAAATTAAAACAAAACAGACTGCAAATTGTGCTCTGGGAAAATATCAAGAGGAGCTACTACAGCATCTTCGTCTGTGATCCGTGCAGCCTGATTAAACTGGTGTTTTTAACTATGATCTTTTTAACAGAAAAGCATTAAGCAGTGATGAGTGTGCAGAGTAGCTGTGGCATGCCAGTGCACTTAAATTCTGTGAACTCCGAGGCCCTGTTTACATCTGGTCACTTCATGCGTTTTTCTCTGATCGGACACCTATCTGATTGTGAAAAGATCAGGTGTAAATGCCTTCCGAAGAACGCATTTGAGACGGATTTAAATCCGAATGCTTAAACCACATCAGGAGGTGGTCTGGGACGCTGTATCCCAGACGAAACTGGCCAAGTCTAAATATGTCTGGTTGTTGAAACCACGTAGGCTACGTCAGCACTTTTCTCCTCCCAAATGGAAGTACGTCACTCACTTTAGCTGCGCCAAAAGCAAAAACCAACTGTTTTTGACCTGTATAGCCTGACTGAGATGAGTGTGCCTCCTCATTAAATTGCGTTGCAGGCAAAGATAAAGGAAGCTCTGGCGCCCCATTCGGAAACTGGATAGTCAGTCTTGTTCCGTAAAAGAAGCCAGCACTAGGCTTTTTTTCCCACCGGTGTTGACTCCAAGCTTTCATCCAGGTATCTCACTGGGTTTTAAAGTTTAGTACTGTTGACAGCGAAAGTGCTGCACATAATAAGTCCTGCCTTTTGTTGCGTAAGCGTTGCAGCAAGCATTTTCGTTTTCTTTTTCGTCTGCATTCCCAAACCCAAATAGAGCAAAATAACGGTGGCTGCCATTTCAGTTCAGCGGAAATGTGTATTTGCATTTTGCGCAGGAATAGAAGATCGGATTCATATCCGTTTAGCTGAAATGCATTATGTGGCCAAATGTAAATGGAACCGTTTAAACAGATCGGCTGTCCGATCAGAGAAACCACATGAAGTGGGCAGGTATAAACAGGCCCTGAGACACACATGCCTCCTTCCCCCTCACTTTAATTGTGAGTCAATTTACAATTCACAGCTCAGGTCAGCCACCGCTTGCTTACTATTAAAGATATTATTTAAAAGCCATAACGTCGTAAACATAAAACTCAGCATGAGGAGTTCAATGATAGCAGCAGACCATTAACAGAGTGAAATGACATGTTCCGTGATGTTTAATACTAAGTAGGTTACTCATTTCAGTATCAGTATCAATGAGTACCGAAGAAATGTACTCGGGCGGGGGGGGGGGGGGGGGGGGGGGGGGTGGTTATCAAGGCATCCCTGATTAAAATGAAACTGATTTAGAACATTGGATAGAATAGTTACAGTGCTGTGAAATAGATTACTGATTTCTTCCATTTTTTTGTGTAAATCTCATACTAAATAGTTTTAGATCTTCAAATGAAATACAACTTAAAACAAAGGCAACCTGAGTAAACACACTAACAGTTTTTATTATAATTATTTTTTATTGAAGCAAAAAAAGTTATCCAACACCTATCACTCGTGAAAAACTAATTGCCCCCTTAAATTTAATATCTAATTGTGCCACATTTAACGGCAGTTACTGCAACCAAATGCTTCCGATAACTGGAGATCAGTCTTTCACAGTGCTGTGGTGGAATTTGGCCCACTCTTCTTTGCAGAACTGCTTTAGGTCAGCCACACTGGAGGGTTTTCCAGCATGAACTGCCTGAGCCATTCAGAGGTGGACTTACTCCTATACTTTGGATCATTGTCTTGCTGCATAATTCAGCTGTGCTTGAGTTTCAACTTATGACTGAAGACTGGACAACTTCCAAACAGTTCAACTTTCGACTCATCAAGCCACAGAACATTCTCCCAAAAGGTTTGAGGATCATCAAGGTGTGCTTTGGGAAAATTCATATGGGCCTTAATGTTCTTCTGGGTTAGGCATGCTTTTCACCTCATCACTCTTCCATGGATGCCATTTTTACCCCAGTGTCTTTCTGATAGTGGGGTCATGAACACTGACCTTTATTTACATTTATGGCATTTGGCAGATGTTCATTCCACCACCTACGTGCCAGAACAGAGATGAGTCTTGATTCATGCTTTTCTTGTACCCTGAGAGATGGAGGCACCAGTCTAGCAGTGTTAGAGGATCGGAGGGAGCATGGTGCGGTGTGGGGTGTGATAAGTGAATTGAGATAAGTGGGTACTGGTCCATTTTTGGCTTTGTAG
Source organism: Ictalurus punctatus (assembly GCF_001660625.3). NCBI lineage: Eukaryota > Metazoa > Chordata > Actinopteri > Siluriformes > Ictaluridae > Ictalurus > Ictalurus punctatus. Next base: position 6,690,633 of record NC_030418.2, on the reverse strand, counting down.
ACTAGCATCAGTGTTTTTAAACCTGATGCGGGCAGCTACAGGAAGCCACTGGAGTGCTGGTAGCAATGGGCTGTTGTGGGAGAACTTAGGAAGGTTGAAAACAAATCAAGCAGCTGCATTCTGGATAAATTGAGTTGCAGTAGTCCAGTCTGAAAATGACAAGAGACTGAACCAGCACCTGAGTGGCCTGTATGGATAGAAATGGATGAATCCTTCCGATGTTGGTTGATGTCTGGACATCGGTTGATTGTCCATCGTTACCCCAAGTTTGCATGCAGTAACCGAAGGTGGGATCAGAGAGTTGTCCAGGGAGATCACCTGGGATGAACAGCAGTTCAGTTTTGCTGTGAATAAGTTTCAGCTGATGAGATGTCTGCCAGATGTGCTGAAATCTGAGCAGAAACAAGAGATTCTGAGGGAGGGTAGGAGAGGAAAAGTTGAGTGTCAGTCGCATAGCAGTGGTATGAGATCCATGTGAGGATATGACCTCACCAAGAGATCAAGTATAGAGGGAGAACAGAAGAGGACTAAATACTGAGCCTTGTAGGACACCAGTGGAGAGTCGGCGGGGAGCAGATGTAGATCCCCTCCACGTCACCTTGTATGAGCGACCTTCCAGGTAGGAAGAAAACCACTGCCATGCTGCACTATGAATTACAAGACTCTTGAGGGTGGACAAGAGAGTCTTGTAGTTGACTGTCAAATGCTGCTGAAAGGTCGAGGAGGATGAGGACTGATGACAGTTTGGCTGATCTTGCAGCATGTAGCTTCTCAGTGACTGCAACAAGGGCAGTCTCTGTGGAATGTGCTGCTATGAAGCCGAACTGGTTAGGATCTTGGAGGTTGTTCTGCGAGCGGTAGAGAGACAGTTGATTGTAGCCAGTGCATTCATGGATTTTAGAAAGAAACGAGAAAAGTGATACCGGTCGGTAGTTGCTGATGTCAGAGGGATCCAGAGTGGGTTTTTTTAGGATGGGAATAAATCTTGCTCTTTTGAATGCAGTTGGTACAGGACAAGGTGTCCTGCAGGATCTCTTCTGTTGCTAGATTAGACAAATGTGCCAGTGATGGAGAAGGGGACTCCTCAGTGAGTAGTGTAGAAGTTAGGGTAGAAGTAAAGGTCTGGCAGGTTTTTTTTTTTCAATCTTATTGATGCAAGAGAGGCCTGTAGCTCCTGTTGATGTTTTCCTTGCTCTTTTGTGACTTCCTGGATGAGTAGTTGCTGTGCTCTTGGATGAATTTTGGAAGGTCGGCCACTATTGAGCCAAGTGTTTCCATTTGGAGATAATGGCTCTCACTGTGGTTCTTTGGCATCCCAAAGCCTTAAAAAGCTTTGTAACCCTTCCCAGAATAATGTATTTCAGTCACCTTCATCTTCATCACTTTTGGAATGTCTTTCAACTTTGGCATAGTGTGTTATTGTGTAAGAACCTTTAACCAACTTCATGCTGTCAAAAGTTCTTTTTAAGTGTTGATTTGAGTGAACATGGCTGGCAGTATTTAAGCCTGGTTGCGTCTACTCCAGCTGAACCACATTATGAATGCAATTTCGTAGATTTGGGGAATCGGTAACCATGGAGGCAAATACATTTTCACACAGGCCCAGTTGGTATTGGATATTGGTATTGGATAACTTTTGTTGCTTCAATATATAACATTATCATTTAAAAACTATATTTTGTGTTTATTTCGGTTACCTTTGTTTTAATTTCTGAAAGAATTTAGTATAAGGTACACAGTCATGTGAAGTAAGTACACCCCATGGAAATTGTTGGCTTTTTTGACATATTAGTACAAGCAAACATTTGATCATCTTTGAACCAATGCCTATTAATGAAGTTAATATACTTGAACAACTGCACAAGGAAAATGAGCTTTTTCAATCATTTATTGAACAAAAATATCAACAGATGTGATATTCTTCTGTGGAAAAAATCAATACACTCTTGGCCTCAGAAGCTAGTATTGCCCCCTTTAGCAGAAATAACTTCTTGTAGGCGTTTTGCATAATTGACAACCAGGCTTGCTGGAATTTTTGACCATGTGTCTATGCAATATTCTTTCAGTTGCAAGATGTTGATAAGTTTGCTAATGTGCTTAGGCTCATTATCCAGTTGAAATGTAAACATTCAATTCAACTTTTGGACAGATGGTCTCACATTATCTTCAAGCATTCTTTGATGTGATGCAGAATTCATAGTTGAATCAATGAATGCAAGCTGTCCAGTCTCTGAGGCAGCGAAGCAACCCCAAACCGTAACATTTCAAACACTGTGCTTCACAGTTTGTATGAGGTTCTTCTCCTGAAAAGCTGTCTTTGGTCTATGCCAAACATGTCTGCTGTTACTGTGGCCAGACAAGTCTATCTTTGAATCGTCTGTCCAGAGCACATTATTCCAAAAGGCCTGGTCTTTGCCTATGTGCTCATTGGCAAACTGCAGTCTTGCAAAGGCTTTTTCCTTGCACGCCTCCCATGCAGGTCAGATTTGTGTAATCTCTTTCTGATGGTGTCAAAATGCATGCTTCTACAAACAGTTGCAAGACTTACTAGCAGGTCCTGTGATGGAAATTAAGGGTTCTTGGAGACTTCTTTTTGCATCTGGTGTACTCTTGGGCTGAATTTGCTTGGACAGCCAGTCCTGGACAAATTGGCAGTCGTTTGAAATCTGTGATTTGTAGATTATTTTCCTTACAACGGAATGATAATTTGGAGATCTTTTTAAATCCCTTTCCAGACTCTTAGACAGAGTGACAACATTTTTTCTGAAGGCCTTACAGAACTCTTTAGATCTTGGCATGATGACACCACACCTCAATAGCAAAGGGAACACCAGACACTAGATATGAGAGGGGTATATACTAGAGGGGTATAAGACAAGACAGATTCCACCTGCATTCCCTATGCAGGTTCTAATCACTGGCACCCAATCTTGAACACCTGATACTAATGTTATGGTTTTGAAGGTATGATAAATGTAGGGGTAACCCTAAAGTGCATTTATCACATCTTCAGAGTACTCATTCCCCACTTCCCCCCCTTGCTTTTAAATTGTGCGGCCATGTGCATTTTACTTTCGCTTTCAAATTATCGGCAATTCAGGGGCAGCAATTGTTTGATTATTATTCTTAATGGAAAAACCACCACAACAACAAAACAGTACAATGACACACCTGCTTATATTAAACATGGAACTTTTGAAACCAAGTCTTCTGCCATCGTCGCGTCAGTCAGCTCGCCTCACTCTCATTATGTGATAAATGAAATCTGATCTGTGCTATGACTCTGACTCATGGTGAATTGAGCAGACGTGTTCAGTTTTTAATTGTAGCGTCCGTTCTCTAACTGAACTAAATGATTTTTATTACTATAAAATAGCAACACTAGAATGGGCAAATTATGTAATCGGTGTGCAGCCGAACACTGTGTAACACCAGGAGCACAGACTATCGCAGCAAGCCTAGTTTACTTACTTTTTCCTGCTGACTGATCTGTTTTTTTTTTGTTCATTTAATTGTGAAAATTACTACATAAAACTGACATTTTGTGTCATCGGTTAGTGATGGTGTTATTAATAGGCACTGTTTCACAGCGGATCAAATGTTTGCTTGTTCAAATATGTAAAAAGCACCACACAACAATTTCCATAATTTCCATAGGGATGTACTTTTTTTTTTTTTTCCCCCGCCCGCACATTTTTTCACATGATGGTACACAAAAACAAAACAAATACTTTTTTTTCACAGCACCGTAAATATTGGATATTATATTCAAAAGAATATTTGAAATTTAAGACATTTGATAGACCAGTCATTTTCCTGTGTTGTCCATACCTTAGATCCCTTTATACCAGGCATTCCAGGCTGTCCTGGCTGTCCTGGGTTCCCTGCTTCTCCAGATTGACCCTTTTAAAAAAAAAAAAAAAACAGTTAGTTATATATCGAAAACTTAAATAATTTTCTTATACTACTTGTTTACATGTACATAATTTTTTACCTGTTGACCAGGTAGCCCTGATTGACCCGGCACACCATTGTCTCCTTTACTGCCCTAATGATGAAATGAGAGAGTAGAATTATATGAATAAACAGTGGGTAATAGAAAACTAAAAGTTGTTGAATGTTTACAGGTTACTGCAGTGTAGAAATGTTTTCTGATCAGGACTAGTTTGAGTCCCTAAATTCTCTTTTCTGCAGTTTAGTTCACCCTTTTCACTCCATAAAGTGAGTATGTATGATAGAAAGTATTGGAATGTAAGTGTAGACTCTTGAAATTAGAGAAGAGTACAGCCTACACTGACTAAATACCTTTTAATACTGAATTATTTTATGCTTTAGCAACCATTATAACAGTGCACCTAATTCCTACTATTGACGTAAGCAGTGTATAATATGAGGTTGAAAACATGCATTATGACCTTGGGTCCAAGTAATCCAGATGGACCACGTATTCCAGGCAAACCCATCTCGCCCTGTGAAAAGACACTCTCGGTTGGCATTTTTCCCCCCAAGCAAAGCTCATTGCTGGTCAGCCTTTTACTAGAATTGAAATATTTTACTAGTTTAACATAATTCCTGAAAGTCCATGAAGCTATGGGTATATTCACTTACATTGTCCCCTGGTGTGCCTTTTGCTCCCTTTGGTCCTGGTAATCCTGTCTCACCCTAAACAATAAAATATTGAAATTAATTTGATTATTAAACCTATAAAATAACAATACCTATAGTATTTAAATTCTTATGGTTAATCACTGGCCATGTACTAACTAAATTTCAGCCAATTTTATAGCAATGACTTTGACCATGGCATGATCTCAATGACTTTAACCATGGCATGGGATGCACTGAAAGGAAAATTATGGGCCAAAACCGAAAATTCAGGATGCACATGGCCAAAAACCAAAATGAATTGAAAAAAAAAAAAAAAATTGTATAATTGTGTTATGAGACTTTTTAATTCATTTCATGAATTTAATGAATCTGAATTTAAAAATTACAAACCAATAAAATGATCACATTTTTAAATTAACACACCAAAATAAAAACAATATTAAATATATTATTCCTCATTCAGTTCTGTAACAATCAAATTAAAAAAAATTTTTATCCAATTATCCAAATAATGTAACGATAACTATTATGCAAAACAGCAGTCAATTAATGAACTTGGCAGCTGTAGGCTAGCATCTTGCAAATACAAAGTTTAATATGCTACACAATCATTTTAAAATGATTGTTTTCAGGCAAACATGTTTTCAGGGGGTGTATCGAACCTGTTGTGGAAAAGTGCTTCGGCACCGTACCCCATCTTGAAACTTCTACGGAACAAACACTGCGGATTGCAAATTTGATGTACTTATCAGAAACTTTTGAGTATTTCCAAATAGTTGACATGATTTCCCTTTGCTGGGTAATGCCGTGATAACCGTCTGCTAGATAGAAAGTGAAATCTGAGGACTGTGGCTCATATTTTCGTCCTTTTTTTCTCTTTCGGCCAAAAACCGAAAATGCCATTTTGGGCCAAAAATTTCAGTGGCTGAAATTTCGGTGCATCTTGGTGCGTACAGTTTATCTTTTTTTTGGTTGTTGACATGATTGAAACACATAACTCCTGCATATTTATGAGCTGTGCATTCTACCAGTCTCTTGTTTGACCACATCCCAAAGGTACTCTGTTGATTCAGATCTGTTGACTAGGTAGGCCATTGGAGTACATTAGACTCGTTGTCATGTTTATGAAACTAGTTTGAGATCCTTTGTGACTTGGAGTGTCTTCGTGCTGAAAGTAGCCATTATAAAATTGGTGAATTGTGGCCATAAAGGGATGCACATGGTCAGCAACAGTACTCAGACTGTGGCATTCAAACTCGATTGGTATTAAAAGGTCCAATGTGTGTCAGGTAAACTTTCCCCACACCATTACACCACCAGCAGCCTGAATTGTTGACATAATGCTGTCTGGGCTCATGGATTCATGATGGTGATGCCAAATTCACATCCTGCAGTCTGGATGGCGCAACAGAAATCAAGATTTCGTTTTCTTTTTTTTTCCCTCTTATTTTCCTAATCTTCAGTTGTCCAATTTTGGTGAGACTTTGCCTGCTGTAGTCTTAGATTCCTGTTCTTGGCTGATAGGAGTGAAACAAGAAATGGTCATCTGCTGTTGTCTCATCCTCTGCAAGGTTTGACGTGTTGTGACCTGAGTTGCTTTTCTGCTCACCATGCTTGTAAAGAGTGGTTATGAGTTATCATAGCCTTCCTCTCAGTTCCAGTGGCATTCTCCCTGTATGTTTTCATCCATTGCTCTGCTGTCACCTGATTGATTAATTGGATTATTTCATGACTGAGCTGGTGTTTACGTGTCTTAACTGTAATACTGTCTTGTGTAACATCCTTATCTTTACAGTCTCTTTGGTAAACGCTAATATTTTTACATCATAGTGGTTGCAGCACTCTGACTGCATCTACTACCAGATCTACCTGTAGAGCAGGGGTGTCAAACATACTGCCATGGGCCAGGACCAGCCTGATAAATGTAATAATCCAGCCCATAAAATTATTTGAGAATCAGTGTTAATTAATTGAATTGAAGATTAGAAAAAAGAGGTAGGCGGAAATAGAGCATTTAACTGGGAGCCATAAATTTGGCTGCTCACAAAACATGATGTAATTTTTTCACTAGCAAGCTAAATATATTTACATGTAATCCTTAAGCCCACTTCCCAATTAAGTCCATTACAGTGTGGAAAAAACATGGAAAAGTTTAGGATGGGGTAAACACTATAAAGAGCACTGTAAGGTAAAAGCATGATTTGGAAAGTTTGTCTTCCTGTTATTGAATTGCTCTGTTCATCTATTTTGTATATGATGCTTGTTCAATCCATGTCTCTATATTTTTTATTTGTTGTTTGGAGTGTTACTTTTTGGTTCAGTTTGGATGGATATCTTTTATTAATAGTTAATATAATTTATATATTTTTCATTAAAAAAGTACAGTACATTTTCATGGTACAGTCAGCAAAGTTTGTTTTTGTAAAGTTTAGCAATATTTTACTTTCAATTTTAAAACCTGTTGCTTGATTAATCAATTATCGGCAGGTACTTCCCAACTTGTATATTGGTAAAATCCACTATTGGTCAACCTCTAAACACACGCTTTGATGGCATCAAACAAGGTACAGCTACTATGCATTTATAACCGTGCATTTAAATGCAGCTAAGAACTACTAACTAATAGTCTACTAACACCCATATGAACACATGGACACCAAACACACAATGCAGACACGAGGAAAATTCAATCAAGCCAATTGCCCAGCAAAAGGCAGACAGTGTAAAGCTTCTGGAAATCTGAAGCACTGTGCCAAAGTCTGTCACTCATGCAAGAAGACGCCTGCACAGCAGATTCCTGGCAAGGACTCTTCTCTCAGCAAACAGAACAGTCGACAAAAGAAAGTTCATCAGCTATCTGCGACTCGCACAATATCAGCTCAAACGGATTCAGCAGTAATGATGTGTTTGTGTTTGCCATCAACAGTGGCACATATGCACAGTAACCTGTTCTGAGAGACCAATTTTCCGTCAGATATGAGTCTGCACTGTTGTTACACCACCCATAAGGTCCTCACAAAGTTGTCAACGTTTTCCAACTAAATGCAGCCATTCTGTGTGAACGTTATAAACCCCCAACATCGTCATATATGAGCTCACTGAGGCAACGGTTTTCTCCAAGCTAGACCTCACAGCATATTGCCACCAACTTGTTACACCCAGAAACATCAAAATTTTAGCATCTGTTCTGCTGCCAAAGTGCTCCTGAATTTCCCAAATGCAAGAAAGCATACTCTGAGTGAATAATTTCAATTATATCATTGTCAGTGATGTCCCAAGATGCATATAACAAAGCTGTTCCAATGGCTGAAAGACAATGGCCTGACTCAACAGAAACAAATGTGAGCTGGAGAAAAAAAAAAAAAAAAAAAAAAATCTCTTCTCAGTAGATGAGATTTCAACTGGCACCAAAAAAAAGTGATTCACTAAGTCAGCAACATCAGGAATGGCATGCTGATTCATCAAACACATTTCTACCACCACTGTACCTTTCTGTGACCTGATGAAAAAAGGAAATACCCTGGATGACACTCAACAATTTTAAATTAATTTACAGGCACCCCATTGCAGACGTCATGCAGGTAAAAGGCCTCAAAGGTTGCCAAAGAATACACCAACCTTGTCGCATAGCTTTATACGCCCAAGGCCACGACATGACCAGTATTAATGATGGAGATATTCTCAGACGACATCCTGCAAGTCTGTGCTCATATCCAGAACAACAAATGGCACACCATCAAAGAAGGTACAATGCATTCAGACACATTCACACTCCACAAAAATATCTATAGTGGCCTTACTGTTTCTGACAACCGTGTTCTAATTCCAGGTCCCCACTGCTCTTGAGCATGGAGTACTACAAATTGTCCAGGAAATCCATCAAGGCAACAGGAAGGCCACAGCCCTGCTCAGAGAAAAGGTAAGATTTCCTAACATTTTCCACCAAGTGAAGGTTCTTATTGAGCACTATCTAGAAAGCCAGGCAAACACCATACCTTGCCTTAATGAACTATTTAAGATGTCCATGGTGCAACATTAATGCTGACTTCTACAGTCTGCTCCTGTCAGGAGAATATCTGTTTGGTCATCATAGATGATTGCACATTCTGTCCATGACACAAGCTGTTTGCTCCATATCAGCTTGTTAGTTTACTCTGTAAATGTTGAGCAATGTTGGGCCAGTGGAACAGATGGAATGTGTGTGATGTGGATTGGACACGCATACATGATGCATCTGGTTTAATTTAGTACAGCTCCAGTGTGAGAGTGGCTTATCAATATAGTTACATAAGATTATTTATTTTATTTACGCAGTCAATAAATAGTGTTTCAAACATAAGCCACTGATACTGTTAAACTGACCTTTAATCCGCTTGGGCCTTCACCTCCAGGCATTCCTGGCAGTCCCTGAAAACATATACAGGATCTTTAAGCTATGGTTTGACTATTAGCATAGTGGTGCATATGCTATGTTTCTTAATCATAATTCAAATTGCAATAACACATGAAATTTATGGTACCAATAGCATGCAATATTAAAAGGACAAGTACTACCATTTCAATGTATTTAGGAGATTTACATTGTGAGCAGATCGTATTGTACATTAGGAAAGTGTGTAGGGGTTTCCTTTCCCACTAATGCCACAAACATGCACGGTTCTGGAAGGAACTTTTCCTCTGGCTGTCTAGATTAATCACATGAAATGTGCTCCTGCAGCTTTGCCAGCCAGAAAGAGTAATAGGTTTAACAGGATGTTGTTTTAATGCTAATACCACCATAAAACAGGAAGAAGCTCCACCAGAGATTAGTAGTCAAAAGCCCTAGGGAATGTGTAGCAAGAAAACTAATCAAATAGTTTGCTCCTGAAACATGTGCTGCTGCTGTAGTTGGTATCCAGATAAAACATTTAAAATATCTGAAGAGTTTTGAAGACTGAAGGATCGGCAGTTTTATTAATATTGAAGGAAGATGTAAAATGAACAACGTTGACGCAAATTACAAAATGAAAAGAGCATGACACCTAAAGAAATGTTGGGTCACTCGAAGATGTTTGATTTATCTTGAGACTTCTTTACATCTTACTATTAGATCAAGTAGTACTATGAAACATATTGGGTAACTAAATGTGTTGTATTGCAAGCACTTATTTGTTAAAGGCTATAATACCTGATCAGAAAAGTACACCACGTATATGTAAAATCAATAGAAAATACTTTGACACATCTTTTTAAATGATGTTATACTATGAAAGTTGAAATCTGATCTTGGCTCACGTACAGTAAGGTGTTTTAGCATTTTGAAGTATTCCCAAGCACTCCATGCTTCCTCTTTGAACTGTGATGCATGTATGTGCCTGATATCTGTTGGAAACATTTCCTTCACAAAACTGTCATCAATAATCGTGAAATATGTCGGTACAAACAAAAAAGAAATTTAATGAATGTTCCATGATGATTGATTAGGTTCCACTATGCTCATGTCAGCTATTTTTATCTAGGAACATATCTGCATGGTTTCTGTTTAAAGCATTAAACAGTCCTGAAATTGTACAAAATGACTTTTTTTTTTAAATCGGCGATGAATTATTATGAGTGTATAACTTTATGCTGTTGCCTTAGAACCTTTTTATCCTTAAGTCTTCATATGGACATTTAGGAGAGGAGAGCTGACGTCAGCTTTTCATGTTCTGTTATGACCTTTATTCTGCAAAATTAAATGCAAATGATAATTAATGTGATTTAACATGCTGTTGGTACCAGTTCTAGCATACAGATCGGTATCTTAGTCTTCCATGGTTTGCCTTTGTTTTATGGGTTGAAATACTGCTAAAGAAGTTAAATTTGTCACATACAGGGGTGGATTTAGTGACTTGGGGGCCCTAGGAAAAATGTAGGAATGGGGCTCTCATTTCAGTGTTTTAACCTCGATATAAAAATTTTCAGCATATGTTATTTAGCATTAATAGCAGTAATCAGGAGTGAACTGATACACTCATAAATTAAGTATTCTGATGGCATTTTAGCATATGAAGTTTTAGAAAAACATAATTAATTAGCGAAAAGTAAAATAAAACTTTCTTAACCACAAGTTTATGCAGCGTTTTGGGGGCCCTTGGTAGCCCAGGGCCCAAGGCAATTGCTTACCTTTGCCTAATGGTAAGTCCGCCCCTGGTCATATAGAGTAAGCTTAGCTGTTTTTGACAGCCATTTGGAGCTTTATCTCTGGAAAACTAAATATCTTATTTCTTTTGGCCGTGCTGATGTACTGTGGGTGTACTTTTTCTAAAATCTTAAAGCATTTGTGGTGATTGGTGAACAAAGGTGATGTGATTTTAGTTGAAGATTCTGTTTGGAATAAAATCCTTTCTAAGGTAAAAAGCCACATTTAATTGCATTCCAAAATTAATTTTATATTAACTTTACTATATTTGTATTTTATTATAGTTATTTTATTAAGAAATATTAATTTGTGGTAGTACTATGCTAATAGTATGCTGAGGGGAATTAACTGGGAGAAACAATAAATCCAGTGTTGAGTGGAATTTTAGAGGAAAGTAAACAAACACTTAATAATTTAGTGCATCCAATAAAGCCATGTTGAAATAGCTCTAAATTTTCCATGATGAGCTGAAGCAGATGTTTGGTCTGGATTTGCTCTGCATGGATTAGGAAATCAACATGGAAACATGGGACTGTGGCTGAACAATACTTTGGAAGAAAATGAGATGGGGAGGGTTAGTTGTATTAATGAATTTATGCATGAATGTTAAATGGGAGACAAAGCATTTTAGTTAATGCTTGGTGCTTTCAATGTTTCAGGGCGGTGTCTCACTTCTTTGTCACCTTTTTCAGCCCTGATGAGTTTGCAGCCCTGCATGATATCGGTGACTACTCACTCTGTACAGTGTGGTTGTAATCCAAGTATAGAAAAATACAAGTGTGTGGAGCATATAATCACTCCAAAACAAAAGAGCTGCAAGGTAGAGGAAATCTAGCTGAAAATACCAGACTCTGCAGTTAACAGTGAGTGGTAATATTGGTTGACCAATATATGGGTTCATAGAAAACCTTCGCTTATACATTCTGGCTTTATCCTAAAGGTGTCCAGCTTCTGTATTATTGTGTTCATTTTTGTTTTAGTCATTTTACCCTTATCTTATTGTTTTATTTATTCCTCAGACACTGTTCATAGAGAACTTGATAAATACAATATGGTCTGTCGATGACGTTTTCACTTTTACACTAGCAGTGCATTAACCACCAGCTCTGCTAGCCAACTATTTAGCAGAGAATGTGGAATATTCTGAGAAAAAGCTGAGGGGGAAAATCGGCGCTGCTCACCATTACAGTGAGCATAATATACTTGGTGCAGATGAAGCCAACAACACTGCAGAATTTTCTTTTGTGATTTTCTCAGTGCAGGGCATGCTCACAAGCATAGCTGGCTTGTTCATTAGGCCATATAAGCAATTGCCTAGGGTGAAAATGTCACAAAGTGCCCTCCTGAGGCATTATTTTTTGTTTAGCCAGTTAGATATGTTTATTTATTTAATTTGTTTTCCATAAATGTAATGTTCGTATTCACCAAATATACATTGAGGTAAACAGCAATAAAATAAAATATAATATGATAAAGCTTTTTTCTTCTACTTAACCCAGTTGGCAATCATGTATGACATGAGAAGGGTATTAGTTGGCGACATTGTTTTGGGTGTTTTGGCCAATAATGCTAGGGTTTCAAAACATTATCCCTCCGGGGCAGAAAAAGAAAAATGCTGGAGGCTTGGTGAGATTGTCACAAAGCCTCCATAATGAACTGCAGGTGTTTTGTTGGTGGGGTATACTGGGCTATTAACAGTGACTGCTAGTCATTGTGCTGTTGTAATCATGTTTTAGATGCTATTGCATTGTTGGTGTCTTTTTAGTGGACTACCAGCTCCATTAATAACCCAGTTTTGCAGCAGTATAGGTGATCCATTTTCAAAATCTAGGGCCCTACAGATCGTGTGCAGGCCCTTCTCACATGGGTAAAAAGTCAGTTCTACAGAGTGCTACGGAGTCTAGTGGAATTCTACTAATTGTACTAATTGAACCATGGTAAATCACACTGCAGGTGCAAAATTAAGCAATTTGTTAGACATCACAATGGATATAAAATTTTTAAGGTCCTTTACCCACACAGATCTTTAGTAAATTAGGACATAATAGAATACTATATTGGGTTCTGATTATTTTATGTGTGTGTGTGTGTGTGTGTGTGTGTGTGTGTGTGTGTGTGTGTGTGTGTGTATATAAAATTATTGATCACTGTTCAAAAATTATTTTTTCATAGGAGTTAATATTTTACAATATACTTACAGGATGTCCTTCTCTTCCATCTAGACCAGGAATACCAGGAGTGCCTTTATCACCCTTAAGAAACGATACAAAGGCGTATAATAAATATTTCTGGTTTTAAAATAGAACTGCCATCAAGCTAAATATTCAGTGTTAATATCATATGTTTGATACAACTATCCTTTACACAGTACCTATGGACTAGACATGCACTCTCATTCCCCTCCAAAAGTACTGGAACAGCAAGGTCAATTCTTTGGTTTTTGCTAAACACTGAAGACATTTGCATTTAAGACAACAGACAATAAAACTTACAGCTTTAAATTCCTGATCTTTATATCCAGATGTGTTAAACAACTTAGCACATGACACCTTTTTTTTTTTTTTAAACCCACCCAATTTTCAAGTGATCAAAATATTAGAAAATGTGACTGACTGGTGTTTCTTGTTGGTCAGGTGTGCACTGTTAGATTAATTATTGAAAGAATTAATAGCTTTGAATGTCTGATTTTGGTTTGAGCCTTGTGTTTTGCCTGTAAAGACTGCATTTGTTGTGGAAAAAAAGGATAAACCAACATGAAGACTAGAGAGCTGTCTGTGGGAGAAAAGGTGTGTTGAAGCTGTGAAAAGAGGAAAAAGCACAAACATTGGGCATAGCCAATACAACAGTTTGGAATGTGCTGAAAAAGAAAGAAACCACTGGTGCGCTAATAACGAGACATCAAACAGGTTGGCCAAGGAAAACAACAGCGGTTGATGATGAACATTGTGAGTGCTGTGAAGAAAAACCCAAAAACAACAGTCCGTGATATCACCAACAACCTCCATATGGCAGGGGTAAAGGTTTCTCAATCCACTATTTTTAGACTTTGAGAGCAGAAACATAGAGGCCATACCACAAGATTGGTATACGCCAGATTGGAATTGTTCAACGACAGCATTCCGAATGCTAGCCCGGCAAACCGCACATCACACCAACAGTATAGCAACACTGTCTTGTAAGACTCGCAGCTGTGGTGTGTGTTTACATAAACAGCGAATGGTGCAGGAATGCCATTGTGGTTTCAAGCTACTGTTTGTCGCTGATTGAGTTTGACTGAAATGCAGGCCATACTACGTTCCCAGAGATTTTATCACCATGCTCCTTTTCGTGGTGTACATTCTGCCTGGTGCTAACGCTAGGGAAGCTTTAAGTGAACCCTGGAAGATCATTAACCTTCAGACTGCTCACCCCGACTTATTTTTCATTGTCGTTGGAGACTTGAACCACGCAAATCTGAAATCAAAATTCTAGCAGCATGTTGATTTTTTAACCCGTTGTACAAACACTTTAGACCTTGTTTGCGCCAAATTTTTAGGTGCTTACAAAGCTGCACCCCGCCCCCACCTCAGCTACTCTGACCACATCTCTTTTATTCTAATCCCAACATACAGACCACTTCTGAAACGTGCCAAACCGGTTCTGAAACAGGTGAGAACCTGGTCTGAGGGAGCTGTCTCAGTACTTCAGGACTGTTATTTTTTCATCTAGTTCTTACACTTGCAGTAAGTTACCCATGTGAGTGGAGAATTGTGCTGTTTTATGCGCACCTCATTTTGTTGGTGGAGTATATTTAAAAAGGACTGACTGGATAACCTTACCAAACAACTTTGAGTGTTCGCTACTGTCATACAGTCAGAACAAGACATGACTTTGCTATAGAACTGTCACGAGCTTCGGTTGCATGTTGGAAAGTGCATATATGTTTGTGAGGCTCAACTGTCACGTCCAAAATTTTCAATCACCTCAAACATTTTTAGGTCCCCTATTCAATCATGGTGGGCCCTTAAATACAAGGAGGGCACAATAGAACACCTGGGAAGGGATGACCTTGGGTTCTTTGAAACTCATTCCCATACCAAGCTGAGATGGGGCATGCATCAAGTGACAACAACCTTGCCCCACCTGATCTGACAGTAAGCACATGCATCAGGCTACAACAAAGCTTTATCATGGGCCATCCCCAGGTTAATCAAACAGGCATTGTAGTGCTCATTCTCATATAAAAAAAGAAACCAAAACCCTGAGGACAATGAAGAATGTCTGTTTTTTTTTTTGTTTGTTTGTTTTTTTTTTAAATTAACTTTAAACACATGCTAGACTGGCATCAGCAAGCTTAACAGCAGATAATTAAAAAAAAAAAGTTGGCTAGAATTTCCAAAAAGATAGTGTTTATGATGCAGGATGTGGGATTGTTGTCATTCTAAGCAGGGAGGAACTAGCTGAATGGAAAGTTTAGTATTAAAGTAAAAGTTGGATGAAGTTGGTAGCAAGCTAGAGTATTTCAGACGGACATAATGCATTCTTAGCAAAGTGAAGAGCATGAGAATTGAGAACCAATGCATAGTGATCACTCCTTATGTCAGCATGTGTCATCTGCTTACAGGCATAGATTAAATCTCTTCAGCAATACGTGTTAAGGCATGGTATCCCATTCTAACCATATTATACTAAGCCCTCAGTAAGTATTACATAGTTATACTACTATGTTCTAAACGCTTAGTTATCCAGTAAGCATTTTAAAGCTTTAAATCAGCAACTTATGATGTGGACAACTACCACCTGTATATTGTGATGCTCAGCTAAGAAAAATAAAAACTGTCTGATCTTTTAAAAGGCCTGAAAACAGAAAGCATAATTCCACATTGAGAAGGAAATTGTGTGAGCTATGAATTAACAGCATATTGACATATTTAATTCACCCAAGTAATGCAGTAAAATTCATGGAAACTGGCCTAGCCAAAGAATCCCAGTGGTCCATGATCTCGAATTGTAGAGGTCATTAATATCTAAACATGCTTAAGATTATCCTCTTAAACCTTTGCTCAATGCAGACCTTTTGTCCAGTCCGTCCTGGAATTCCATCTTTCCCATCTCTTCCATGTGTCCCCTGTTGAAAAACAAACAAGTGCTTAGTGTTTGTTTGCTAACTACTAACACAGGAGTAAATAACTGCACACGTACAGGTTTCCCTGGATATCCAGGTGGGCCAACAGATCCGCTGTTTCCCTTTTCACCCTGTAATAAAGAAAATGGCTTTGAATTTGACATAGTTCATGGACATAGATTATGCTCCATGATCCCTGGATAATACTTGAATTGAATAAGCATTCTGTATTTTTAACATAAGGTATGTATTTATGTTGGTTATTTGTTAAAAATATATATATATATATATATATATATATATATATATATATATATATATATATATATATATATATATATATATATATATAAGAGAGGGGATCATTGATATAACATTCATAAACAATATCATTCAACATGTGAACATGTATTTATTTTATCAGGTGTAAATGAATCAATTTCAAACAAATTGTCTACATATTTGTTTGACTTTGTACCTGTTGCCCATCTTTGCCTGTCATTCCTTGCCCACCTTGAGAGCCAGTTGCCCCCTTAAAAGAACAAGTTTATTAAAAAAAATATTAAAACATCTATAAGGTTAATTGCACAATATTACAATTACAGTATAATAATATTAATATGTATTAGGTTATAGTTGCAGATATAAGTGGATTACATATAAAAAGGTTGAATGTGTAGACTTTCAAAAGACTTTCCTGATTACATCCCCAATTCCGAAAAAGTTGGGACAGTATGTAAAATGCTAATAAAAAGAGTGATTGGTAAATGTACTTTGATTTGTATTTAAACAATAAAAACATAAAGACAAGATTGTTTTACCTAATCAACGGCATATTGTTATTTATTTATTTATTTATTTATTTATTTATTTTTTAAGGTAAACCTTTATTTTGAAATTGATGCATGCACCATTTTCCAAAAAAGTTGGCACAGGGGCAATTTAGGACTAATAGCGATGTGACAAGTTGAAATAAGAAGGTGATGTGAAACAGGTTTGGCAATCATCTAATCATAGTATATAAGGAGCCTCCAAAAAAGACCTAGTTCTTCAAGAGCAAGGATGGGTCCTGGTTCGCCTATCTGCCAACAGATGCGTCAGAGAACAATCCAATTGGTTCCAATCGCATGGGTAACTTGCACATCTGTAAGGGCAGCATTAATGCAGAAAGATATGTACACATTTTGGAGCAACATATGCTGCCATCCAGAGCAGGACAAAACCAAACCACATTCTGCCCGGATTACAACACACATGGTTGCATAAGCAGAGAGTGCGGGTGCTAGCATGACCTGCCTGCAGTCCTAACCTGTCTCCGCTTGAGAATGTGTGGCACATAACAATAAGGCAACGAAGGCCCTGAACAGTTGTGCAGCTGAAGAAATGCATAATGGAAGAATGAGGGAAAATTCCACTTGCTAAACTTAACCAACTGCAGTCTTCAGCGCCCAAACGCTTAAGTAAAAGAAAAGCTGTTGTTATAAACAGTCGACCATCCCAACTTGTTTTGGAGTGTGTTGCTGTCATCAGATTTGAAATCAGTATATTTAAAAAAATTAATTGAATCCGCAAAGTCAAACATCAAATAATATGTTAATAATGTGTTTTCAATATAGTACAAGGTGAATTGAATTTTCATGTGACTTTGTGTTTTTGCATTTTCCATTCTGTCCCAACTTTTTTGAAATTGGGGTTGTATATAACATATAACATACTTTCCTGTATTGTGGTATTTGGCTTGGATAAAAAATTATTACATATTTAACACTTGGTGATGGTGACTAAGGCTTCTGCAATAACTTGACAGAAGATAACGTATTTAACCATGGTCCTATGACTAACTGGAGGACCACAGTCATAGAACCACACTTACATACAGTATGTAACCTTGTGTTCTACTTTCTTACCTCCAAGGCAGACTATCAAAATTGCATATCAGAATTAAATCAATAAGATTCATAATAGCTCCTGATGCTTCGTAACACTTCCAGATGCTAAAGCACACCCAAAGGGTAGGATTCTTCTGTTCTCTTATGACTGATGTCACTCTTCTTAAGGATGGATTATTCTTGCATTTAACTGCATACATGCTTATACATTTGCATTGTGCATGTTTTGTGAAATTAATGCTTCACATCTACACGATGCAATACCAGTGTAGATTGTGGGTGCAGTACA
This sequence comes from Ictalurus punctatus, assembly GCF_001660625.3. Classification (NCBI taxonomy): domain Eukaryota; kingdom Metazoa; phylum Chordata; class Actinopteri; order Siluriformes; family Ictaluridae; genus Ictalurus; species Ictalurus punctatus. The sequence goes on along the minus strand of NC_030418.2, from coordinate 6,672,583 downwards.
GCATCTGTGACAATGTCTGCAATTGACATTAAAAAAATTTTTTTTTAAAAACCCACATAGTCTTCAAACCTACCGAAAAGTCTGTTTTGTGTACCAGACTTCTGAATTGGCAAGATTGGTAAATAGTTTAGAATTTTAGATTTGAGATGCCACTCATGACAGCAATCATGATGATTTGTTTTAACAAAGCTCATCAGTGTGTTTAACATCACTGAAGATGAAATCCCTAAACATTTTACAGTTCAACTTGGAAATCAGATGGACAGGGATGTCACTTTTAATGTACCATTTAGTGTCCCTTTTAATCCTCAATATGTACATGAAGTACATGGGAGAGTATGTGAACAATGCTGCTCATGTTGCCTCCACTTCTGCACACCAAGTTATTAGTCAATATAAACTGGCCTTTATGTGGAGAAATCACTTGTGCTCCACAGCAGTTGGAATGTGGAAATATGCATCTTAAAAATCTAGGGTCACAAACCAACACTGTAGGACTGCAGTCATTTAAAGAAGATATTTAAGTCTCCTAGATCCCGAATTGTGTGCATCAACTTTATTTGGAATCAGAAAACAATTTGAAAAGAGCACAGCAAGGTGCTCCTGCCTGTGTACTCTACATCTATGGCTTTCTTCTCTAGTAGCAGCTGCACTTCCGCAATAAATATAGCCAGTTGGCTCGGATCTCAGAGCAATGTGGGATGGATCCATTTGTTTTGTTTTGGCGTTAGACAGTGTTGCTTTATGAACAGCGTGCTCTGAAGTCTGATGTTATCTAGCTCAGAGGGGAAAACCAGCCCACCGTCGACTGCCTCTTTTCAGAACCACTGGTGGTATCCCCTGAAGCTTGAGAATGTGTTCTGAAGGTTTGCTAACACTTTGCTCTGTTACAAAATCGGCTTTATGTTCTGAGTTTTTACAGCATGTCCTCAATCTAGTTTACAGTTTTATATTGACGATAGCCTGCTCTTTCAAGTATTTAATTTGCAATTTCATCTACTGCTTAAGACCTGCCTGGATATGGGCAGCCAGTGGCTTAGAGGGTTGTAACTAGGCTCTATCAATAGCATTTGAGCCAGTCAAACTTGCATTTTCCATTGTGTTAACAAGAACAGTTATTTACTGTACCTCTTTTCATAACTGTCCCAGCCACTTCCCTATTTGGTCAGGGCACCGTTCCTTCCCTGTTTACACACTTGTCATGTCCATGTTTGGTCTGCTCAGGGGGGCCAACTATTTCCCCTGCATTTTTTTAAAGATTCTTGGAATGTCTGGCCATAGGAATAAGGAGCCACCAATATATCTATATCTATATTAAGCCTGGAGAAACTTAGTTTTGTTAATTTATTTGCAGACAACTGTGCAGTTTGGAACCTGTCACTTTTGCTGTCAGCCTTTTAAACTACATATATTCATATGGTAGATTCAATTGAAATAAGTGCATACAAATATTGTGTTACAAATGCCTACACTACCTTTTCACCCGGTTGACCTGGAGGGCCAGCTAACCCTTCAACACCTCTTTCACCCTGCAGAGAAGGGGGGAAATATTTGTTTAATTACAAAAAAGTCTACACACACCTTAAAATTGCTGTTTTTTGTGATGTAAAAAATAAAAATAATCCATGATACAGTCTGGTCCATAACTATTTGGATAGTGACGCACCTTTTCATAATTTTCCTTCTGAACACCACCACAATGGAGTTGAAATGAAGCAATCATGAGATTGAAATGTAGACTTTCAGCTTTAATTCATGAGGTTACAGCCATGTTTTACAGAATCCCTCCATTTTCACAGGCTCAAAAGTAATTGGACTAACTAACATAATCATAAATAATAGGGTAATTTTTTATACTTGGATGCGAACGCTTTGCAGTCAATGACTGCCTGAAGTCTGGAAACCATGGACATGATCAAATGCTGAATTTCCTCCCTTGATATGCTTTGCCAGGCCTTTACTGCAGTGAAGAGTTTTTTTCTTCAGTAAGTGAAAAGCATGCTCAATTGGGTTGAGGTCATTGGACATTTAAGAACATTTAATTTCTTTTCCTTAAGAAGCTCTTGGTTTAGGTCCCAGTTCCATTGGCAGCCATACATGCCCATGCCATAACACTTCCTCCGCATGTTTGACAGATGTTTATGCTTTGGAGCATTTCCTTTCCTTTTTCATACTCTTAGCATCATTCTGGTACAAGTTAATTTTGCATCAGAACTTTTTTTTTTAAATAAATAAAAGAAGTCTAATCTGGCCTTTCTGTTCTTGAGTGTTATCAGTGGTATGCATCTTGGGGTAAACCGTTTGTATTTGCATTCATGAAGGTCATTTCTTCACAATGATATGCCTACCTCCCCCAGAGTGGTCTTGACTTGACTAGATGTTGTAAAGGGGGTTTTCTTCAAGAAGGAAAGAAGTCTGCATTCATTCACTTTAGTTGTTTTCCATGATATTCCAGGGCTTTTAGTGTTGCTAAGTTCGCCAGTGCATTCCTTCTTTTTAAGAACAACATTGTTGATTTGGCCACTCCTAAAGGTTCTGCTATCTGTTGTGTGTTTTTTTTTTTGTTGTTTGTTTGTTTGTTTGTTTGTTTTTTAAGCCCAATTGTGGCCTCCTTTACTTGCATTCACACCTCTTTGGACCACATATTGAAAGTTCCCATGAACAGTTACCAAATGCAGTTTCAACACTTGTAATCAAGTCCAGACCTTTTTATTTCCTTAATGTGTCATGAAATAATGAAGAAACAGGCCATACCTGGTCATGAAACTGCTTATCAGTCAATTGTCCAATTACTTTTGATCTTTTAATTACATTTTAGCCTGTGAAAATGGAGGGACACTGAAATAAATGGCTGTAATTCCTAAACTGTTAATGCAATGTTTTTGTTAAACCCCTTGAATTAAAGTCTATACTTCAATCACATCTTGATAACTTCATTTTAAATCCATTGTGGTAGAGTACAGAGGCAAAAGTATGAAAACTGTCACTGTTCAAATACTTATGGACCTGACTGTACATCATGTCAGAGCCTTTTCTATTTTTAATCTGATGTAACAAAAGCAAAATTCAAGTGAAAAACATAATTTTAGGCAGGGAAAAACCTTACAATAATGTGGTTGTATAAGTGTGCACACCCCTTAATTAATACTTTGTTAAAGATTGTAATGCAGTACTCTTTTGGGTAGGAGCCTGCAGACTTGGCACATCATGATTCGGCAATTTTATTCCACTCTTACTTGCAAAAAATCTCCAGGTCTATCAAATTGTGAAGTGATCGTTGCACAGTTTCCTCAGGTTTTTAGATTTGGATCTGAGCTCTGACTTGGTGACTTGGCCATTCCAAAAAAATGTTTTGCATGTATATAATCTTTACAAGCCATTTCTTTGTTGACTTGGATTTGTGCTTTGGGTGCAGTTGTATAAATGCGGTTGGCAGGTTTTGTGCAGAATATATTGGTATTTGGAGCTATCCATGATTCCCTCTATCTTGACTAGAGCCCCAGTCACAGCTGAAGAGAAGCCCCATAGCATGATGTGGCCACCACCATGCTTCACTATGGGCGGCGTTAATGTTATTGTGATGTTTTTTATTCTGCTAAAATGTTTCTATTTGTTTTTCACTTGAATGTTGTTGAATGCTACATCACAAAACAAGATGATTAATATATATATATATATATATATATATATATATATATATATATATATATATATATATATATATATATATATATATATATATACTTGCAGTACATATAACCACTTTTGACTTTGTACTTAAAATATGAACAAAAAGTATGTATTCATATGCATAAACAAATTATAAGGTTATTCAGAATAAATATATAATTATTCAGACACCATGAATGTCAATCATTAGTACTTTCTTGTATAGTTGTTGACCATTACAACTCAATAGTAAGAATTAATGACCTTTTTGCAGCATTGTGGCTCTATTTTGGCCCATTACTCTTGGCAAATTGTCTTCAGTTCTCCAAGGTTACAAGGTTCCCTCTGATGGACTTGCAATTTCCAAATAAATTTTAAATGGAATTCAAGTCATGACATTGTCTAGGCCATGCAAAGCCTTCTTTGCCATCCATCGTCTTCCTAGATTAAGTTTTCTATTAATTGTTTTCTTCAATGACATGAAATGCCCCGGTACCATTTGCAGAGAAGCAGCCCCATATTTTGATGCTCCAATGTATTTCACTATGAGTATGGTGTTCTTTACACACGCCCCTCCTTTCTCCAAACATGATGAACTGAATTATTGCCAAAGAGCTCTATTTTTGATTTCCTGACCAGAGTATATATTTTTCCAAAAGGTTTCTCATTTCTTTTTTCTTTTTTTTTTCTTTTTTTTGCAGAGGAGTTTGATGTGGAGTGTAGGAATGGTGATGATGGCAGTGCAGTTCATTATTTTGTCTTTACAAATCCAACATACTGTTCTGCTTTATTTGCTTATGGTTCTCTGTATAACTGTTGTTCCTGCTGTTTTCAGGTCTTCCTGCAACTCTTTGAGTGACTACTGGTTTCTCTCTTACCTTTCTTATCATTAGTCTAAGAGCACACTGTGAAATCTTACATGGTGCTCCCTTTGGGATGATTAGTTATGGTTATGTGAATTTTCCAACTATCTAAGTGATTGTACTGACTGGGGTGTTTAAGGTCTTTGCTTTGGCTCTGTAGTGTTCCACTTGAGTGATGTTTTTACTAATGTTTTCCCTGAGACCTTTGGGAAGCTCCTTCATCTTCAGTATGATTGCTACATGTTGCATGAAAACTTCTCAACCAAAGGCAATGTCTTTTATAATGACGCCAGGTGCAATTTGCACAAGAACACTTTTTCCCCCCCACAGCATTTATGTCTAAAACTTAATTTATTTTTGTATAGTCATTACATATATTTTTTTACTATAGTATCTGAATACTGTGTTTTTTGTGCTTATGAAGACTTTGAATTTATAAATATGGGGGGGAAAAAGAAGTTAAGACTGTGTATAAATTTTGCAGTGTATACATCAACTGGACGTATTTTAAATAACAAAAACAAACGTGTTCAAATATTTATTTAACACTTGTATTGTATTAAAATTTTAAATTAATGGCTCCTTACAGGTTCCCCAGAACTTCCTTTATCCCCCTTGTATCCATCTGCTCCACGAAGCCCCTAATAGAAACAAATTGTGTGAGATCCAAATATTGTGTAGGTTAATCCAAAGAATTTGTTTACTTTATTGGGAGTTACTTCCTTACCGGCATGCCAGGAGGACCTTGAAGGCCAGCACCTCCTCTTGGCCCGGGTGCACCCTTAAATAAAGGAAGAGATCAATTTATCAGGTCATCAGTTTAGAACATCTAAAATATGTCAAAACATATCCAAATTTCCCTTCTAATGATACACTCACTACTATGTGTAAAACTGAATGCACTGCCATGTGGTCTTGTTAGAAAAGCATTGACAATAGAATAGTTTTAATACAGTACCATAACTCTGAAGCAGTGGAAATGCATTCTGTGAAATGAGAAGAATCCATGCCATATAGAAAAAGATAAAATATAATACACAGGTGGTACTGCTTTTCATTTGTGACGCATATGGCATGGAAACCTCTCCATAGGAGAACACTACTTGCCTTGCTGTGTAATGGCTGTTGAGTCTTTTGATGAAGGAATTTGGGAATAATAATTTTCATAACTTTCTGTTTGATAAAGATGGTGCTGTGGATGGCTGCGTTTGTGTTGCTTCTGCCTGTTTTGTTTGCTTTTGTGTGTTAATGCAGTGTTTGGTGCCTCAAATCCAATAACATGGAACAGGACACAGCTCATTACTCTCTGAGACTTAAACCTAATAAAGAAAATACCCAAATACAGACAACGTGTTACATGTGCATGTCACCTGTGAAAGAGAACACTCTGGAACACTGATGCATTCATTGAATACACTGTTACTCACTGTTACTAAATACACCATTACTCATCTGTCAGTCTGATCACTTTCTCCTTGACCTCATTCCAACATACAGACAGAATCTGAAAACCAACATGCCTGTTGTTACAACAGTGAAGAGAGTTCATTGGATCCAGTGAATCATTGAAAAGCTACATGGCTGTTTTGACTCCACAGATTGGACTGTCTTCAGTGAATCAACAGAGGAGGAGGCTGTCAACTGATCACCACTTGCTAATGAGTGGGATTTGTTGCAATCTAACCAGATTTACCTGGTAATCCCAGGAGAGCCTTCTCTGTTTCTTGAGCATGTAGCAGAATGTTTGTTGAGTGATTAATTTAACTCCCACCCCTAAAAGGACTTCTCTCTACAGAGTGAAGTTGGGGTAGGATTGAGTGTGAATGGAGCATATTAATGAATGGACCACAGCCACTATGACTAGAAGGCTGTTGGTGCCTGTTAGGGTAGCTAACCTAGGCTATGCTGGTGGACACTGGTGGTGAGGGAAGTGGGATGTGAGTTAACCCCCTTTTTTTAAGGATTAGGGGATGTGTTCCAATTATAGGGTCATCACACTTTTTAACCCACCGGGGAAAGTCGATGCCAAGGTTCTGGAGAGGAGATATCAGCTGATAGTTAAATCTACGATTAAAAATGCAAGTTCTGCTGAGGCTCTGTAAACTTGTACAGCTCTTTCAGGGGTCAGGAAGTATGCTAGTGCAGTTGAAATGTTTAATAGATTTGAAGAAAGATCTGTCATGTGCCAGCATTTGATGTTGCAGGAGTACAAGGTGTCTAAAGTGCCTCCCTCCTGTAACTGCAAGGCCAGTTCTTTTGTTTGTGCTAGACATTTTGTTAAGCCATTTAGGTTGGAGATTTAAAATGATTTATGAGAAGATCAGACTTTCAACTTTCATTTCTTATTTATATTTATATTTAGATGTGTTAATCAACTTGGAACATGGCACCTTTTGTTTGTACCCACCTATTTTGCAAGTGATCAAAAATATTTGAGCATGTGACTGATGGGGGTATCTTGTTGCCCAGGTGTGCCCTGTTAAACTCTTTAAACAATTAATAGCTCTGGATGTCTACTCTCTGTTTGACCCCTCGGTTTTGCCTGGGAAGGCTGCGTTTGGTGTTGAAATGGATAAACCAGCATGAAGACCAGAGAGCTGTCTATGTGAGAAAAGGAAGTCATCTTGAAGCCAAGAAAAGAGGGAAAATTGAACAGAGCCATTGTACAAGCATTGGGCATAGCCAATTTGGAATGTTCTGGGGGGGGAAAAGAGAAACTTCTGGTGTATTGACAACTAGACATCGAGCAGGCCATCCAAGGAAAACAGCAGTTGATGATATAAACATTGAGTGCTATGAAGAAAACCCCCAAAACTACAGTCAGTGAAATCAACAACCCCCACAGTGCATGGGTGAAGGTATCTTAATCCACTGTTTGAATAAGACTTTGAGAGCAGAAATAGAGATGCCATACCACAAGATGCAAACCACTCATCAGCAGTAACCGTTGGAAAGACAGTGGCCTTGTCATTCCAATACCTTTTGAGAGGGGAGTGTAGCTCATTCCTTTGTGCAATATGGTTTCTGTATGCAAGCACAGTGAGTTGTATCCACATCCTGGTGTTATGGCAAAATTTTAAGTTGAGAGTATGTCAAGGGTGTGTCTTGCCTCCACTCCTGTGTATGGTTTTCATGGACAGGGATATTAAGCAATGGCCAATGCTGGAGAGGTATCCAGAATGGTGGGATAGAAGTCCCATCCCTGTTATTTGATGTTCTCTTATCACCATCTGAAGTGGACCCCAAACATGCACTTGAACGATTCACTGTTGAATGTGTAGCAGCTGGGGTGAAAATTAGAGGCCATGGTTCTTCTTCCAGCTTTTCTTTTTGCTGATATGAACTAAGGGTTTGTTTATTTGTTCAGGATGGGAACTTTTCTTGCATATATTCATAAATGAAGCTTTAATAAAAATCTGACTTCACGTAAATTGAACCTGTTTGATTAATAAAATGAAAGAAAACCCAGCAATAAATACAGTTCACATGACTAAGGTTAGAAAATAGTTCTGTTTTCGATTAGACTTTTTTTTTATTTATTAATTTTTTTATAAGTGTTTTGTTACTGTGTATTTATTTATCTAAATTTTAATTAAAAGTAAAAAAAAATATGAATTGTAGAATTCAAGAGGCGGCTAGAAAAAGTGCTTAAATTACAAAACTACTACTTTCTCTGAACTATGAAGGAGAATTCTGCCTCCAAGACTTGCCATTGTTAAAGGTTCAAGAAAATAATTTAGTGTCCTGTGTAGCTCTGCATTTGCGCTGTTGATTTGAGGTTTGTATTAAACTGTGTAGTACTCACAGGCTTACCATCAGCACCAGCATGACCAGGTTTGCCAGGATCCCCAGCTATTCCTGGCTCTCCCTAAAGAGATTATAATATGCATTGATTAGAACATGCAGATGATAATATAGAACTTGTCTTATTGCAAAATATATATGATATTTGGCTAAGAACTAAGAGCCTATAGAAATGGGAAGGTAAATATCTGATAATTGGAAATTCCTATTTTAAGCAAATGTTGTTCAAATAGTTCAAGTTCATTGTTCAAATAGTAATACAATCACTGATCACATATAGCAGGTACTGTTTTGCCATTCTGATTAACCTTTATAGTGATCACCTGCAGCATACAGTATGCTTTCAAGTCAAGACATGATCTTATAAACTTCAAACATTCCTTATAGAGGTTTCATGTGAATTTTCTGCAATGGGGAGTTAAATTGAATTCCTGAATCCTTTGGGAGAACTACAATTAAATGTCAAGATACACCTTTTATTAGTCTATGCACATAATCTTAATTTACTCCAACAGAAGAGGAAAGTGGCTGAATGTATTAACCTTTTGGCCTGGAGTACCAGGTGCCCCAGGTGGACAGACACATGGCTCTGGGGTTGGATCAATATCAGCTGATCCACTGGCACACTGAAAGAACCCCAAAGAAACCTGCCATTAGTTCACATTTGTCGAACTGTGAGGGCTTCCTTTAGCTGCAAGCTCGTATAACACACAATGAAGCCAAGAGTGCATTCAAAAGTACACATAGCACAATGCAAAACAGCAGTGCCCTGAGAAGATAAAACATTAGACACTCTCAACTCTCTCTCACCTTAGACAACTCAACAATTTTACAACTGTGTGAGCACCCAGTTCTGAGGTAGTATGAGATGAACATGGAGCCATATATAGGACTTAATTATATCCATACATTTTAATGCGCTTAGAAAACAGTACAGGGAATCTTACCTCTGCAACCGAAATGAGCTTAGCAGTTACTTTTGAAAGCAAGCAAAGCGATTGGTCAAAATACATACCTCTCCATCCTACAAATGAAAAGAATATGATGTAATCAGACAACATGAAGCAAATCAGCCAAAAAACAAAAGTGGTGCAAACAAGGCACTTTTCAGGCTTTCTGCTGGAGGCCTCAGTTAACAGTGATGCACACACACACACACACACACACACACACAAAAAAGCGTATTCTAGATCAGGCAACCATGGTTAGTAAGTTTAAAGTGTGACACAGATGCAGGGAAAAGTAATATGATTGGAGGCATAAACATCTTCATTACATTGGCTACTAGAATGTCCAAGAAACCCATATATTAGGCAAGTATACAATTAATTTATGTTTTTTTGGGAGTTGGGGTCCAGGGGATGTATTATGAGATTATCAGAACCCAATTTCAAATACCAAGTCACTCATATAATTGGTATCAAAGTATGGTTTATACTGGAAAAATAAAATGACATTAATGGTTGGAATATATTAACTTGTGCCAAAATATGAACATCCAAGATTTTTGTACTCACGACTCCAGGTATTTCACAAGCAGTTTCCCTGTTATTCTGCTCTGGGTCACAGTAGATTCGTAGTTTCTGAATTTCAAACTGTTCAGGGATAAATTACAATGTTACCGTTTTAAAAGTTGCTTTGTATTCATGTAAATCAGTTATTTAACCATCATCTTGCTAGGTTCTTAAAATATCAACTGTCTTAAACTCATTTTACATACCATAACACTGATTATAATAGAGTAGCTGGTACACTTACAGGAACAGTTGTTTCTTTTCTGACATATTTCCCAACTTGTGTCTTTCCATTGATAAAAATGCCAGCAGGGGGTTCCAGGGGCAAGTTTTCAATTTCCAAGTCATCAACATAAAGCGTTACATCTTCCTCTGTTACCAGAAGACGCAGCTGATGCCATTTTTCATCAAAAAGCTTCTGTACTCAGACAGAATGACAAGCGAATAAGGAAAAGTAATAGCGTTGTATAGAAGTAGTTATAAGGATTTAAGTGTGATTGTGATGTGTGGTTGGCAGATTCTAAGATTCACATTGAGGTTGAAAGAATACCACTTCAGTGCATCTTCCTACAATGTCTAACAAAATTGGAAAGTACTTGTAGCAGGACATGGGCCACTGCTCCATACAGAACATTGTAAGCTCCTTTTATATTCTTGGGGTTGTGCTTATGCGTCCTCTTTCATGCAAAGTTTAACTGTGCTTTTAAGTTACTGCTTGAGTTATTGCTTTTCCTGTTATAAGCTCTTTGGTTTCCCCCAAAGGGGTTGTGCATGTGAGCAAGAAGAGAGTTTCTGGACAGTGAAATTTTTGTTGAAAGATTGTAGAAATTTTTCAAGGAATACATTGTGCTTGAAATTTATTTTAAAGATTTTTTTTTTTTTTAGTTTACCCCCCCCCCCCCCCTCTTGTTTTTAACAGACAATTCTGTTATTTGAAACATTTGAAAATTCAGGTTTTTATTGTGTATTTACAGTTTATATTTCAGTCATGTGAAAAAAAAGTTATACACCCCATGCAAATATTTTATTTATTTATCTATTTATTTATTACATATTTGGACAAGCAACCATTTGATGCTCTTTGAAACGATGCCTATTAAAGTTGATGCACTCTATCAAATGTCATAAAATTTATATTTTGTAATAATTTTCACAATTTAAATGAACAAAAAACAGCTCAGTGACAGGGAAAAGTAAGTACACCCCTACATTTCACACCTTAAAACCCATAAAATTTGAATCAGGTGTTCACTATTGGGTGCCAGTGATCAGAACTTGCAGGTGGAACCAGTCTTATTTATACCCCTCTCATATCTAGTGTCTGGTGTTCCCTTTGCTATTCAGGTGTGTGGTGTTGTCATGCCAAGATCTAAAGAGTTCTGTAAGGCCTGCAGAAAAATGTTGTGGATGCCTATGAGTCTGGCAGAGTATTTAAAAAGATCTCCAAATTATTTGAAATTCCACTGTAAGGAAAATAATCTACAAATGGCACAGATTTCAAATAACTGCCGATTTGTCCAGGACTGGCCGTCCCAGCAAATTCAGCCCAAGAACAGACTGTCTGATGCAAAACAAAGTCTCCAAGAACCCCAAAATTTCATCACAGGAATTTTACATCACATGTTTCTACAATTAGATAGAGATTGCACAAATTTGACCAGCATGGGAGGCATGCCAGGAAAAAGCCTTTGCAAGACTACAGTTTGCAAATGAGGAAATGGGCAAAGACCAGGCCTTTTGGAATAATGTGCTCTGGACAGACGATTCAAAGATAGACTTGTTTGGCCACAGTAACAGTAGACATGTTAGGGGTGACCAAAGACAGCTTTTCAGGAGAAGCACTTCATACCAACTGTGAAGCACAGTGGTGGAAATGTTATGGTTTGGGGTTGCTTTACTGATTCAGGGACTGGACAGCTTGCATTCTTTGATTCAACTATGAATTCTGCATCACATCAAAGAGTTCTTGAAGATAATGTGAGGCTATCCGCCTGAAAGTTGAAGTTGAAAGCATGGGGCAAAAAGAAGAAATGGAGGATTCTGGAATGGCCTAGTCAAAGCCGGTATTTGAAACGGGCAGTATATGCACGAAAACCATCAAACCTCTTGCAACTGAAAGAATATTGCATTGAAGAGTGGTCAAAAATTCCAGCAAGCCTGGTGGACATTTATTCAAAACTTCTACAAGACGTTATTTCTGCTAAAATACTAGCTTCTGAGACCAAGGGTGTATTTACTTTTTCCACAGAATATCACATCTATTGATATTTATGTTGAATAAATGATTGAAAAAGCTAATTTTCCTTGTGGTTTTGTTCAAGTATATAAACTTCATTAAAAGGCACTGTTTCAGATATAATCAAATGTTTGCATGTCCAAATGTGTCAAAAAGCCAACAATTTCCATGAGGTGTACTTATTTTTTCACATGACTCGTGTGTGTGTGTGTGTGTGTGTGTGTATTGTCTCTTTTATTAAAGGTATCGATTATTCTGAATTTCATAAAAACAGAGCATAAATGCCTAGTCGTAATGCTAGTTAGATTTGTAGCCCTCAGTATGTCACATTATTTTACCATGTGTTTATAACAATCATTAAATGAGAGTCTAACGAGTGAACCGCTGACATGAATTGGAAAAGTGCTAGAGTAGGACAAATGTTTCAGTATTTCAATATTATAATATAATTTCAATATTTATTTGGGAATTTTCTAGGACTGCTAGATATTTACTTTTGCTGGTGATTTGGTGAAGACCACTGTCTGTATTCCGCTTTGGGCCATGCTTGTAGTAGTGAATGTGACTGTCCTCTTCAAACCATTTAAAGTAACTGCCATTTGAGGCTGTCCATCCGTAGTCTGTATTCTCCAGAGATCCCAGTCCTCTGTGAGGACAGAACCCTTGTATTTAAGTGTGGCCACAAACACATAAGAAGGTGGAAGCCCATCAGGAAACAAAGTCCTATGAAGATTAAAATCTTGTGACTCTTTGAAGCAAAACAAACCAATGTAAATTCACCAGAACAACAAACAGCATTCTCTCTAGATTGTACCTGGTATTCTCCGTTAAGTCATCTCTGGGTGTCACTTGGTAGGCTTTCATTCCATAAAAGGATCCTTGTGTCTTTTTCGCTTTTTTGGCCAATTTCAGGTGAAACAGAATATCAAATCCCTTCTCATCCCGAGAGTCAATTGGTATTTTGATTGGACATACAGTCTCTAAGGTATATTAGAAAGGGAAACAGAAATGATTATTGCATGGTGTCTGGTCACAGTTGTTTTTCATATCTCCTGAATATTCAGATTCTATTTTCTGTAGTGAAAATAGGAAAATGCAAAATATTCAATCCAGAAAAAATGCAAAATATTCAAAGAATTCTTGTATTCATTTCATTTGGCTTTGCGCTGAAGTAAAGAATCAGTAAAGTAAATCAGTAAGAATCAGACCTTTTGGCATAGAACCCTGGACATCTTGCAAATATGCAAGCTGTCCAAGGTACATCCCAGCTAGTGCAAAAAAACAGATGAGAAATGACCATTATCTTTGACTCAGTCCAGAAAAGCTTCATGAGCCCTGAGCTTCATGAGTCACACTTTTGAACGTATTACACGTTAATAAATAAATGTTATATTTATTAAAATAACATTGACCTTGTATTACTTATTGGAACAACTGCATTGAAAAATTTGTAACTTCCACAATTTTCAATAATTGCAAAACTTTTGAATTTAAACATCTTCCCACAATTCTGAACCATAGTCAGCCATGAATCTTTTACCAGATGTAATGAATGTGCAGACTTGACCGATGCAATTGCATGATAGTGTATATTAAATACGTACAGTGATCAAAACCAGATTGCAAGGCAGAATCACAAACCAGAAACAGACAAGCAGAACAAATACAAACAGGAAAGTATGACCCGAATTCCGAAAAATTTGGGACAGTATGGAAAAGATTTGTAAATGTACTTTGACTTGTATTTAAACACAAAAACGTATAATTACAAGGTTGTTGATGTTTTACCTAATCAACTGCATAGTTTTTTTGTTTGTTTGTTTTTTGTTTTTTAAAAGATAAACGTTTATTTTGAAATTTATGCATGCAACATGCTCCATAAAAGTTGGGACAGGGCAATTTAGGACTAATAGCGGTGTGACAAGTTGAAATAAGGTGATGTGAAACAGGTGTGGCAATTGTCTAATCATAGTAGGCAGAAAACCACTTCTGAATGTGCGTGATCTTCGATCCCTCAGATGTCACTGTCTTAAAAACAGTCATGAGTCTGTAATGGATATCCTGACATGTGCTCAGAAATACTTTGGTAGACCTTTGTCATCAACACCATTCGCCGCTGCATCCACAGAGGCAAGTTAAAGCTTTACTATGCAAAGCAGAAGAAATACATTAACACTGCCCAGAAGTACCACCGACTTCTCTGGGCTCACTCTCATCTGCGATGGACAGTAACACAGTGGAATCGTGTGTTGTGGTCCGACGAGTCAAAATTTCAAATGGTTTTTGGACAAAACGGCCATCATGTTCCCCGGGCCAAAACGGAAAAGGACCGTCCAAACTGTTCTAAACGTCAGTTCCAAAAGCCAGCGTGGGTAACTTTGACATCTGTGAGGGCATCATTAATGCAGAAAGAGATGTACACATTTTGGAGCAACACATGCTGCCATCCAGAGCAGGACAAAACCAAACCACATTCTGCTCGGATTACAAGCACATGGTTGCGTAAGCAGAGAGTGCGGGTGCTAGCATGGCCTGCCTGCAGTCCTGACCTGTCTCTGATTGAGAATGGGTGGCACATAATAAGGGAATGAAGGCCCTGTACAGTTGTGCAGCTGAAGAAATGCATAATGGATGAATGGGGGAAAATTCCGCCTGCTAAACTTAACCAACTGCAGTCTTCAGTGCCCAAATGCTTAAGTGTTATTAAAAGAAAAGGTGATGTTGCACAGAGGTACACAGTCGACTGTCCCAACTTTTTTGGAGTGTGTTGCAGTAATCAGATTTGAAATGAGTGCATGTTTTCAATAATAAATTAAATTCACAAAGTAAAACCTCAAATAATGTGTTTTCAATATAGTACAGAGTGAATTGAATGTTCAAATGACTGTTTTGTTTTTTTGTTTTTTAAAAAAACATGTTCCATACTGTCCCAGCGTTTTCGGATTTGGGGTTGTAGAAACGAGTGAGACAGTCTCAAATGATTTTGTTCTGTTTGAACACTTGTTCTTGAAGCAGAGGTTACTAAACAGTGCATGCTCTCTGTATCATCATGTTGAAATATGCTCCTGGTGAAAGCTTTAATCAGTAGTACTGCTCCAAAGTTGTTTGGAATGCAACAAGACCATACCCCAAATGGCAGCCTGTAGTGCACCTTGTAATCCAGCATGTATTTTCCTGTCTGCTTTGATTTGTTACATAAAGTGTATAGTGTAAAGGCAGATACTGGATATGGGTCACTTTTAAAAGATGTAAGCGAGTTATCAAATAAATCTGATATAGTCAGCAAATCGGAATTTGGCATCAAGACCTGCAGTGTAAATGCAGCCATATTTGAAGTGTCCTGATACTGTTTATGAATGCCACATGCATAACTCCAGTTTTGACCCTTCATTTCCTTTTGATACATTGATTGCAAAACGTTTGAACATCAATAATAAAACCAAAACAAAGTCAAAACCGGAAATGTTGAGCGCACAGTTTATGGGTCCTCGTCATCTTGTCTTCGCCTTTTCTCCTTTGAGGAATTCCCAAGGCCATCTTTATTGCTTTCCATTACTCTATTAGCTCAAGTGAGGTTTGTTAGTTGACAAGGACACAAGTCATTGTGATGATGCAATGCCAGAAGATGCCCTTAAATTATTACAGTCTGACTTTTTTTATTTATTTTATTACAGTCTGACAAATTTTCATTTGATTAAAATTTTTGAAGGACTTTATCATTTAAAACATTACATTTGATTTGCTACTTTCAACTGTACTTTATGTAGCGAACTACATGACTATTAATGCAACTTTGTTTACTTTGCTATCTAGTTAGTTTGCTTAGATCGGTGTAGCAAATGGTTTTTATCCATCTTATGTTAGCATTTTTTTAAAATATCAGACGAAGACACAAAAAAAGCTTTGTTGCTGTTCTGTTCACTGTTTGAAATAAATTTAGTGTGTAAACTATTAAGGAAATCATGTCGCAAGTGTGTTCCTATTTCAAAATCTGATCCTTCTTGTCTTCTCATTGTTGCAAGTGGTCACTTTGTGGCATTTAAGAAGTATTGAAACAGGGAAGTGGTTTATATAGGTGAGATTTGATTGGTTGCAGGTACATGTGATTTGTCTGTATGGGAAGTCTGGAGATCTTGATTCATTTGGTCGGTTGAATATGAGTCTTGTGTGTGTACGTTTGTGACTAGACTATTGGCCAGGAACTGTGGGGAAGCAGTCTCTTTGCTCTTCTGTTTCAGTGGAGGCAGGCAGGGTTGTCGGCCTGCACCTAACCTCATTCACAGAAGAGCTGGTGCTTCACCTGTAATAATTGTTCCAACATTATGAATTACTGGAGTGTGAGGAGCACTTTGCAAAGTCAAACTTGCATGGTTTACAAATTTCAGCTGTAGTGCTAGAGGGAATTTCTGTTTGAAAGCATGTCAAACACTGTCCTCATAACAAAAAACATTGCCCCCACAAATGTATGCTAATATCATGCCGCTGGAATGCAAGCCTTGAACTCATAAACAATTACCCTTTAAGGTTCTATGTAGAATCTGACAAAAGAGTTTTAGCAAGGTAGTCTTCAGAAAAGCAGACCTGTTAACCTCTTTTCTCGAGTGAAACCACTAAAAACTGTAGTATTAGAATCAGATAATGTATACAGGATGATTATATAGAAATGGAAAATGCCCAGAATGCCAGCTATGTAAGGAACATGCTTCCCCAGAATGGATTAAAATTTTTTCACTACCAGACAAGTGGGCATAGAAAAACCAAATGTTCTGCAATGTTTTAATCTATCTTGATGAGTAATAGGCATTACATTAAGCATGTCTCTCTTGGGGGGTAATATAAACCTGTCACTACAGACAGATAGCTTTCAATCTCTCCCATGAGATTAAGACTAAACAGTGAAATGAATATTTAATTGGATTGCAAGCTGTTACTAAGTATTGGTACTGGGGCAGATACTGACCAGCATGCAGGATAACATTAGATTGGATCTGACCTATTTTGTGCTTTGAACATATGTTGACTAATATGACACAGATCATGCACATAAACAGCACAATTTACAAATTGCCAACATGCTTGTAATGTTTCACATCATATCAAGAGATACTCCCAGAGGTGACTGTTACTATGTCAGTATCAGATATCAAATTGGCATGATCTTAATGTTTAAGTTAAAAATGTTTACCTTCACACAGTTTCTGCCGAATAACTTCACGAATCTTGGAGATGGCTTTATAGTCTTCAACATAGAAAACATAGGTTGAGGACGGCTTGTTGGCAATTGTTTTCAGCTCTGCTTCCTCTGTCTCTGACCCAACACCAATTGCAAACAGTATTATCCCTTTTTTCCTTGCGGCCTCTGCAGCTTCCATCACTGCATCTTGCGACTTCCCGTCTGTTAGAACCACAGCAATTTTTGAAACCCCATTCGGACCACGCTCTGATAGTGCAAACAGCTTCTCGTTGGCAAACTTGATAGCCTTTCCAGTGTTGGTGTTGCCCCCCATGTATTCTATGGACTCCATGGCTCTGATTAGGTCTTTGGTTGAGTAATGTTTTCCCAGTGGTATGTGTAAAACAGGTTCATCACTGTATTGGACCACACCGATTTGGGTGAACTTCTGGCCAATGTTAAAGCTTGTTGTGATGTTCACCAACCACCGTTTAACGATCTCAAAATTAGTGTCATCCACACTCCATGAGCCATCAAGTATGAATACTAAGTCACTTGGAGCTGTTCTGCAACCTGCAAGGCAAAGGAAGCAGGCTTACTAAAAGTATTTCGTTGGAAGATCCTTAAATATATATGCACAGTTAACTAACACTACATTAAAGCAAACTCAAAGATGTTCTTTATTAACTTGAGGCCTAATAAAAGAGTTGCATTGAACATGATCAGTAGGTGATGTTATCTGAGACAAAGTCTCCATGCAATGGTAATGGGAATGAGAGAAGCATCTTACTTCTCATGTCCTCATCTTGGGCTGTGCAAAATAAGTGAAGAAACATGAAGTACAGACACCAAAAGACAAAATGCATGGATCTCATTTTGCAACCAATGATCCTGAAGCACCAAGCCTCAGTTTTGCACCTAAAGAGAAACGAAGATATACATGTCTTAGATAACCTCAATTTTGCGGAATCTAAAGTGGTTATAATGTACACAATACGTACAGCATTATAAAAATAATAAAAACTGCTGCTTTTTATCAACTACATGGTTTGGCTATGCAGGATTACATTTTGAGAGGCTTTATATAACTATGGTTCCTGTGGGAAACCACATTTTATTATGGTTTCCAGAGGGAGAAAGATTTGCAGACGCTATGAAAATACAGTAATAAACAAGAAACATTATATTTCAGAAAGTGATTTGGCCTTTTGACCACTCGATCTGCGGTTGGACAAAAACGAGCTCTTTTAATTATTAATAGTTAAAACTCTAGCATTTTCAGTTTCGTAGTATGTAAGGCTGATGTATTATATCAGTGGGTTGTTCTAGGCTTTGACCTCAAGACACAAGTATGGCCTCTTGCTCCAATGCTTTCCCAAATCCCAGTGTGGGTAGGTGGGGGTAATCTGGAACTCACCACCATTTGTATGAGCCAGTCGCCATATCCCCTCCTACTTGCTTTTTCTCAGAACTGGATATTTCTACTTCTCTGCCAATCGCACACGGAATCCATTTACAGTGTCAGACAGTGAAATTCCAGTTCTGGAGAATGACCAAACACATATATTCATGACAAAGTGAAGACAACTATGTTCCAAAAAAAGAGAGAGTTCGGTTTATTATTATAATACTTTGCTGTGTGCACAACACTAAAAATATTTTGCAGCTAGTATAGATGTTGCACTTAACTAGCTGTACATGTGTGTCTGCCAGCCAGTGCCTTGTAGTTAGATGGCATTTTAATTCATAACCTCTGTTTGGGGACTCTTGTATGAACTCTGAAGGTTCACTACTACTAAATTATTATTGAAATTGATGTAAAAGTGTCTTCGGTATGTATTATCCACAACATGGCATGGAAATCTCTGTGGAATTTGGTAGTGAGCTATATTTAGCTTGCTTGCTGATTCATTTAGAACTAGTGGGAGACGAGAAACCCTTGTTCAGCAGCTAATTCCTCCATGTCGTCCAGATGAGATATTGCTGTGTGTTCAATGCTCAGCAGCTTGAAAGGAATACCATGATGTTTGTTTGTTTGTTTGTTTTTTAAACATTGTTTGGTTAATATCTGAAATATCCTTTCTGCTCTATACAGGAAATTGTGTAATGAATATTTTTGTTCCATGTCAACACTATCAACTGCTGTTAACCATTTTCAGCAGACTTTTCAACACAGGAAATAAGTGTTCCTTAAGCAACAAGGAAGAGTCAAACCATTTTATCTGGGATCCCACTGATGTGACTACAAGTAATTAAAACCACAAACGTTAATGGAGACCGAGCCATACTATCTACCCAGGGGGTTTTAGCTATATACCCCACACCATATCAAGCCCCAGTGTTCTTTCCATGTTGGGGATCCCCTTATGATTCCTGCAGATAATCCACATCTGCATTTGTTGTTCCTTTCCTAAATTTATAAAAACGAACTGAATAAAACAGCTTGTATAAGTAATACAAATCAGGTCTCTTCAGATTAAAGAGAAATATATTTTAATCAGTGTTGTGCAGTGCCTGACAAAAACAGTTAATTCCATTCATTCTTCATCTGTATGTAACATTACCACAAGCAAGGAATTGATGATTACTCCTAATTTCTTAAGTACGTTGCCACTGCGGAGATTGTCACGCAATTTCATATGCATTCCTATGCATGTAAACTGTACTCATGAGACCCATTGTTAAACATAGAACACAACCATGAAATGAAAAACAGATCTAGGAAGAAAATTGATTCAACAAACTGCAAAAAAAAAAAGAAGCCTTTGTTACTTATTAGCCCAACAATTGCCGCAGCCACAGAAAAATATAAGATATAAAACAGCATCTCAGTCCGGTTGGCTTTCTCAGTTACACTTAACTGAAAATTTATTTAAACTTTTAAAACAAAAGTTTAAATAATACAAATCCAAACAACTTCCAACCCAATCAGCCATGCAATTATAACTAATGTTATCCCGGTAGTAATAAAGACAGAAGGTTTACCAATAGTCAATATGTGCAGAGCTGGATTTCTGCTGCATGAAGTCCCTCTTACATCCTCATAGGTGTGCCATGGCCATGGTTTTGCAGAGTACTAGACTGCAGAAGCTTTGGAAAGCTGTAGAGTCACAGATGTTGCTCCAGTGAATGTGCCTGCCCTCTCCATCCACTTTCCAACACACTCACTCTCTCTCTCTCTCTCTTTCTCTCTCTCTATCTGTCTCTCTTGCTCTCCATCTCTCTCTCTCTCTCTCTCTCTCTCTCTCTCTCTCTCTCTCTCTCTCTCTCTCTCTCTCTCTCTCTCTCTCTCTCTCTCTCTCTCTGCCTCTAGTTCTTTGTGGTCTCTCTCTCTCTGTCTGTTTCTCTCTGTCACTGTCTGTCTTTTTCTTTCTCTCTGTCACGGTGTCTTTCTCTACCTCTGTCTTTCTTATGCTCTCTGTCTCTCTCACTTTGGAGAGCAGTCACTGTCTATTATCAAGAGGCAGTTAGAGAATCAGACCATGTTAAAGCAAGAGATAAATACAAGCAACATATTTCCAGTCTGCGGGGATTTGGAACCACAGAGAGATCAGTCTAAGCGTTTTTTTCGAATGAAGCATAAAATTAGAAAAGTGTTCTGCGTTTAGAAACTAACTCCAATGTGTAAACAGTTGTCTCTCTTTTTTACTTTTCCTCTGAGTTTACTTAATTTTTCATAAAAGTACTTCTTATTTCGCTAATAGGAGTTATCTGATTTGATGCCTGTGGTGCATTTCATGTATAGAATTTACAATGAGTTCTTTTCACTAATAATCTTGCATTAAATTTTGATATAGTCCCTGAACATTTTAAGAGCCTTTACGAGGACGCAGCCAATTATGCCAAAAAGATTCTGAAGAATATGTTTCAAAGTCACTGTAGTATTCTATGTTAATAATACTACTTGAAAGTATGGAGCAGTACAAGTTCCTGCATGTGGATTCTTGTACTCAGGAAAAATATTTAAAACCCTTCTGGGAGTTTGATTCAGTATTACAAAATATTCTTCGCTTTCTCTTGCATATCAAAGCTTAAACCCACATGTTGAGATACTGGAGCTGAGAAAATGTGCAGGTCATCATGCAGAACCTGAGCAGAGAGTTTTCAATATTCTGGGAAGTGATCATGAGCCAAAGTTTTCTTGGCAAAATTATACTACACACTTCCTCACAAGAGAATCTTTGTGACCGCTTAACACTTAATCACTAATAACATGAGGTAAAGAAGTTTAATACGAGAGATACTAAAACCAAAATATTTACAGTCCCCACTGAAACTATTGGAACTGCAAGGTCAATTCAACTTTTTTGCTGTAGACTGAAGACATTTGGTTTTGAGATCAAAAGTTGAATATGAGAAGAGAATTTAGAATTTCAGCCTTCATTTCCTGATGTGTAGTGTATGTAGTATGTATGTAGCGTTAAACACCGTAGAACATGGCACATTTGGTATCAGATCACCCAATTTGGAGGCGAGCAAAATATTGGAACGTGATTGAGTGGTGTTTGTTTGTTTGTTTAAACAATAAATAGCTTTGAACATCTACTCTTGGTTTTTGTCCTTCTGCTTCACCTGTGAAGAATGCATTTGTTGTTAAAAAGGATAAGAAACATGAAGAACAGAGAGCTGCCTATGGGGGGGGTTGCAAGCCATTTGAGGGAAAAGAGGGAAAATCAATCGGAAGCATTGCATAAGCATTAGGCATAGCCAGTACAGCAATTTGGAATGTCTTGAAAAAGAAGGAAACCACTGGTGTGCTGAGTAACAGACATTGAATGTGTCAGCCAAGTAAAAACAGCAGCAGCTGATGACAAACATTGTGAGAGCTGTGAAGATAAAAAACACAAACAACAGTTGGTGACTTAAGCAACCTCCACACGGCAGGGGTGAAGGTATCGCAATCAGCCATTAGAAGAAGACTTCAAGAGCAGAAATATAGAGACCATACCACAAGATGCAAACCACTCATCAGCAGTAAGAATGTGAAAGAATTCTTACTGTGGAGAAAAATGATCTGCTCATGATACAAAACATACTAGCTCATCTGTGAAACATGATGGCGGTAGTGGCATGGCTTGGGCTAGCATGGCTGCTTCTGGAAAAGGCGCACTAATCTTTATTGATGATGCAACTCATGATGGTAGAAGCAGAATGAATTCAGAATTTTACAGGAATAGTTTGTCTGCCAGTTTACAGAGAATTGGGGGGGGTGGGTGGAGGAAGTTTTTAGACTGGCTAGGCCAGGCCTTAACCCAATTGAGCTGCATTTCACCTCCTGAAGAGGAGACTGAAGGGAGAAACCCCCATTCCCCGAAACAAACAACAACTGAAAGAGGCCGTGGTAAAAGCCTGGAAAAGCATCACATGAGTGTCAGGCTAAAAGAAGTTATTGCAAGCAAGGGATATGCAACCAAATATTAAATGTTATTTACTTTAATTTACTTCTGGACTTATCTGTTCCTATACTTCTGCTCACCTAAAAATTGGGTGGTCTGATATAAAAAGGTTTTATGTTTAACACATCTAGATGTAAATACCAGGAAATAAAAGCTGAAATTCTTAACTTGTCTCATATCCATCTTCTGATCTCAAACCCAAATGTCTTTGGGGTATAGCGCAAACAAATGAATTGGCCTTGCCATTTCAATAGTTTATGAGGGGACTGTAATTACTTTGGAGCATATGATGTCAACACAGCTATTCGGATGACATTCCCTGGTTAGCTGATTTAAGATTTTAAAATGAAGCTGTATATTATATATTCATTAATATTGCTCGTACAGTTATGAACCATGTGCTAGCTTATATAATTCTGTGCACATTGTTTGTCACACTACTTGATTGAGTAGACATGTGGTAGCAATTATCAGTTTGCAGATGCTCCTTCTTTACCCACAGAGCCAGTGTCTATATCTTCTCAAATTCTACTGAATTATTCCTCACATCCTCTGGAACTTCCTATAGAGCATGCATACTGTATTTGCTGTCCTAAAAAAAACTATCCAAAAAGTGAAAGAACTTCTTTAATTAATCTGCTTGACCCAAAAAACGGTCTCTGATTTTTGGATAGCTGTGTAGCTTTTACACAGGCTCTACCTGCTGATCCCACCAGAGCAGCTGCCACCTTGATGAATGTTTAATCAGTGGTTCAGGGATCTAAGATTGATGCATTCAAAAGCAATGACTTGAAAACCAGAGAATCTTTTGTGGGTCTCGCTGGATTTCTGATCATTGACCTGTACAGCTGGGCTTTAAGACTGCATATTCCATTTGGCTTGAAAGTTGACTGCTAAGTCATGACTGTAAGGTGAAGGTTACGCTTGTTTCCTGAATCGGGGGAAAAAATAGCAGTGGGGTGTGACAGAAAAATGATGAATTTTTAGTGGTTGTGTAGTTTGGACTTTCTCAGGCCTACTATTATTAAGTCAGGAGACTGTGGAACACACATGGCATGCCTAAAAAAATATGAAATGTTTTGAAATCAGAAACTTAATTTGATGAAGGTTTTTCCTTATTGAAGAACGTAAACATTTTTAGGATGAAAGTAGTAGCTAGGGTAAGTGAAACAAGCATTCATGCTGCACTGCATTAGTGTTTAATGCAGTGTATACTGCTTGTATAAACATTAATCACATTTTCCTTCCTTTATAAAAGCAGCATGCTGCTATTACAGGTTTGTTGACCTTTTAATCTGAAGTTCTTGATGCTTTGTAGGTTGAAATGATTGTATAATAGCAAATCAAAGCCATAATAGAGAGCACCTTTCTTTCTAGGTTTTGTTACAGTACCCTCCTCCTGACTCTTGGGTGCTTATATAACACCTCTTTGTTTTGTTAGGACCCTTTGCTTGTGCTGTAATGGATAAAAATATTGCATCGTGAATGGCAATTTACATGTTCACTTCTCTTGGTAACCAAAAGAAGTGTGATGTGTAGCTGAAACAAGTTTCACTGACAGGGAGAGAGAGATCTGGAGGGATGGGAAGAAATTTATAAGAATTTCCATGGAAGAAATTGGTGAATCATTTTGAGAAGGAACACCACACCGCCTCCTTGCTGTTTCTCAGATTGATAGGGGATCATGCAGAGGCACATAAGAACTCAACGGGACTTTCCCTGAGCAGCTCGGAGGAATTCATGTTTAGCAGAGCCTGATGAAACACTATTGTGCAACAACACAAAATGACATAACAGTATTTCTTGTACAGTAGATTTAAGAAGGGTTTTATAGCATCTCAGCCAGTTTCCTGCGTTCCATGTTGTGATGAATGGCAACACTTATGTTCACTTGATATAGCAGCATGCTGTTACACAGTTCTGTGGATGAACTCCTGTGTCTGTTGATTTCATTAATAGTGACTATTGGAGGCTACCATGGAATATCTGATCTGAGTAAAGTTTGTAACTAAGGAGGATTTAAATGTATACAGATACAGAGTATTACACCCTGGATGGGAAGTTCATCGCAGGGCTCCAGACATGCACACGTTTGCACGATTGCAATATTCTGGAAAATGGTTGTGAGCCAAATATTTCTTGGCAAAAGTGCACTACACACTTCCTCAAATCTGGGATCTTTGTGACCGCTTAACACATAATCACTGACTACTTTGGTTTTAGTATCTTCTGTAATTAACTACTTCGTGTTATTAATTACAGAGCATATACTGCAAGTACAACTATTCAAATGACATTCCCCTGTTCACGGAGTTCCGATTAAAATGGAGTTTGTTTATTTCTACAAACAATCATACAGTAATAGGAATTTATTCTTGTACAACCGATAAATTAATGCTAATTATAGCTATGCACTGTCTTCTAGGCTTATATAAAATCTGTGCACATTATGTCTCACGTTCTTTACCCACAGAGCCAGTGTCTTAATCACATCCTCTGGAACATATCCTCCTCTTCAGACTGGAAGTAAATTAACCATGCATTTGCCGTCCTGGACTAAGCTATTCAACTTCAGTTAATCTGCTTGAATATATTCTGCTGATTACTGGATAGTTCTTATACTAGCACTACCTTCTGATCCCAACGGAGCAGCTAGCTACCTTGACAGATATTGTGGTCAGTTTTAGTGAATTCGGGGCCTATCCCAGGAACACTGGGCATGAGGTGGGAAAACATCCTGAATGTTATGCCAGTCCATAACAGGGCACCATAATGCAAGCATTCACGCTCGGCTGCAATTTATCTTGGCCAATCCCCCTACAGGCATGTTTTTGGGAAGTGGGAAGAATCTGGAGAACCTGCAGGCAACCCATGCGGACACAGGGAGAAAATGCACAGAAACTCTGTACAGATATAGAGCTCAAACCAGGGACCCTAGAGCTGCTTACTTTGTTTGATTGTTTACTCACTTACTTGCCTATCTACCCTCATTGCTTGTGCTGCCAGCTTTATTCGACTCTTTTTACAAGACTTACAGATAATTGAACCAGATTCATTGTAGTAGTTCTGGCCTGGCTACCAGCTAAGTTTTTCAATTAATTTAACCGGTTTTAATGTTTATTGGTGGATTTTGTCGTCAGTGACAGATGTCAAAGACAATGAGCCTAGCAATATAGTTTTACCATGAAGAGTGTAAAAAATAAATAAAAGTGCACCGTGAAAGCAGTCATATAGAAACTGAAAGACAGGAGGGTAAATGTTTCATCGGCCTAGATAGAGGCATTCAAACTCAACTGACTTCAACAGGGCAATAATTCATATTTGCTGCACAATTTAACCCTGTTTTTAATATATCTGTAAGGTAGAATAGGCAAGCATTATTTTCCTTAAGTGAACATATACCTAAAAAAAAAAAAAAAAAAGGATTCATTCAAGTAAAACTTTCTTCTAACAGGGATGTATCCTTTTCTTCATCCCAGTTGTTCTGCTTAATATTTTTTTCAAAGTTATGCATTTACTGTAGGTTCATCACATACTTTGTAGTTTATTTTTATAATGCCTTTGTTATTTTGTTCTTACTATTGTGAATAAATCCAAAGCTGTTGGTTATGGAGCAGTCATCTAACAATTTTTACGGAAAACCAATCTGCAGATATTGGACCTCTGTTAACAATGAACACATCCCTTGGGACTGGCTTTCTACCCAAAGCTTTGCTTAAAAAAATGGTTAAGAAGGGTCACCTTGATGCATGTGATTGCTCAGATTTCAAACCTTCCCTTTATCTCTGAGATATTAGCATAGGTAATTCGGTCATTGCTGAAACGGCACTGGGAGGAATAGTAGTAATATTACTTAATACTAGCTTCCAACCAGAGTTGTCTTTTTTGCTTTTGAGACGATATATCAGAATATTCCTCTAGATAGACTGGAAACATTGTTGGGATTAACGGAACAGCTCTTTCCTGGCACAGATCTAATCTGACTGACATCAGTTTATAAATTTTGATGGTGGCACTCTGCACATAAAAAAGTAAGGTCTGGTGTTCTTCAAGGCTCTGTTCCAGGGCCACTCCTTTTTTTTTTTCTTTTTTCTTTATACATGTTGGCACTGGGTACAATTATAAAAGTAAACTCTGTATTAGCTTACACTGGTATGCTGTATGTACACATCTGTATGCATCAGCCAAACCAGATGATGGCCACCATCTTAAAGCTACATGAACAGGATTTTTTTTTTTAAGGAAAAAAAAAAAAAAACGGGTTATTGGGTGAGGGGAAAATAAGTATAATATCTTGCTTCCTGAAGATCCCTGATCAGGGTATTTCTGGAACATCTGGGGACAAACACAAGTCTCACCTTTAAAAAAACAAAAAAACAACAACAACAACAAAAAACAGCTAGAGAGCTGTAACCAGTATTTCACCCTTATAATGCGACCGCATTTACTAGACTCCGTTGTTCCAAAAGATTTCCACTACACAACTGTGTGGCTATAGGTTTATGGCATCTGCCTTCGCCTTTTGTTAAGGAAACTCAGACTTTATGTTGGACCTTTCAAAAGCCGAAAATACATCAATAAACCGGTATATTACACAGCTTCCTCCTCAGTTCAAGACATCATCCTCATCCCATTTCTTCTTGAGCCTGTCATGGATCAGTCACTGGTAGCATACACACTCCACCTCCCCTGATTACTGCCACCCATGTCTTATTGTATCAATTCCTCCAATATTAAGTTTTATTAAAGCTTCTTCAGTGGACAGGAAAGCTGGTGGAGGAGCAGCTTTTAAAATACCTATGACTATAGATATTCTGCCAGCTTTGACAGACAGAACTTCTGTCTATATACAGTGCTGTGAAAAAGTTTTTATTTTTTCTGTTTTTGTGCATCTCATACTAAATAGTTTTAGATCTCAAAACGAAATACAACATAAAACATAGGCAACCTGAGTGTAAACAATAGTTTCTTGTTTGTTTTTTTATTGGAGCAAAAAACGTTATCCAACACCAATCACCAATTTGAAAAACTAATTACCCCCTCAAACTAAAATCTGGTTGTGCCACCTTTAGCAGCAATACCTTCAACCAAACATTTTCGATAAATGGAGATCAGTCTTTCGTTTACTTCTAGGACTAGGACGTACTCCTATACTTTGGATCATTGTCTTCCTGCTTAATCCATTTGCACTTGAATTTCAACTTTTGGACTGAAGACCAGATATTCTCCTTCAGGATTTTTGGGTAGAGAGCAGAATTCATGTTTCCCTCAATTATTGCAAGTTGCCCAGGCCTTGAAGCAGCAAAGGATCCCCACACCATCACACTTCCCCCACCATGCTTGACCATAGATATGATGTTCTTTTTGAGGAGTGTTTGGGACTCCAGTCTTCCAAACAGTTCCACTTTCAACTCATCAAGCCACAGAACATTCTGCCAAAATGTTTGACGATCATCAAGGTGTGTTTTGTCAACTTCAGAAAAGCCTTAATGATGTTCTGTTTAGCAGTGGTTTTCACCTCACCACTCTTCCATGGATGCCATTTTTGCCCAGTGTCTTTCTGATCATGGAATCATGAACACTGACCTTTATTGATGCAAGAGAGGCCTGTAGTTCCTTTGATGTTGTCCTTGGCTCTTTTTTGACTTCCTGGATGAGCAGTTGGATGAGCAGTTCCTCTTGGAGGAATTTTGGAAGGTTGGCCGCTTCTGGGAAGGCTCATTACTGTGCCGAGTTTTTTTCATTTGGAGATGATTGCTCTCACTGTGGTTCTTGGGCGTCCCAGAGCCTTTGAAATAGTTTTGTAACCCTTCCCAGGCTAATGTATTTCCATCACCTTCTTCTTCATTGTTTCTGGAATTTCTTTCAATTTTGGCATGGTGTGTTACTGGGTAAGACCTTTTAACCAACTTCATGCTGCTGACAAAGCTCTATTTAAGCACTGATATGATTGAACAGGGTTTGCAGTATTCAGGCCTGGTTGCGTCTAGTCCAACTGAACCCCATTATGAATGCAGTTTCACAAATTTGGGGAATTAGTAACTATGGGGGCAAATACATTTTCACACAGGCCCAGGTGGTATTTGATAACATTTGTGTATCAATAAATAACATTATCATTTAAAAACTGTATTTTGTGTTTACTCGGGTTGCCTTTGTTTGATATTAGATTTTAATTTCTGAAGCAATTTAATATGAGATTTACACAGAAACAGAAGAAATCAGGAAAATACATATTCATAGCACTGTGTTTTGTTTTTTTTTTCTTGAGACTGACCATCGGTCAGCTATGACATTACAAAAATAAATTTGAGTTCTACTGTGTTTTTCTGCTTGCAGCTTTAAAAAAAAATGTTTTCAATTACCCAGCATTAAAAATGCAAATAGTGATTGGCTCACTCCTATTAGACAGCTTTTCCCTTTCCTTGGCATCTTTACTGAGAATGCTGTTTACAGTCAACTCCCCACCTTCTTAAACTGCCTACTTTAACAAGTTTTAGGCTGCTCTTATAATTTTGATAAAAATACATTTATTGGAATGATGTTCACCGTGTTGTTACAATATTTGTACTATTGAATACAAAAGTGTTGTTAAGGGCGACTTTGCAGACATTAGACCAACCGAGTATAATACAACGTCCCTCAAGGCTTAATATTTTGCAGCTCATTTATTCATCCTACAGTATCTCACAAAAGTGAGTACACCCCTCACATTTTTGTAAATATTTGATTATAACTTTTCATGTGACAACACTGAAGAAATGACACTTTGCTACAATGTAAAGTAGTGAGTGTACAGCTTGTGTAACAGTGTCAATTTGCTGTCCCCTCAAAATAACTCAACACACAGCCAATAATGTCTAAACCGCTGGCAACAAAAGTGAGTACACCCCTAAGTGAAAATGTCCAAATTGGGCCCAAAGTGTCAATATTTTGTGTGGCCACCATTATTTTCCAGCACTGCCTTAACCCTCTTGGGCATGGAGTTCACCAGAACTTCACAGGTTGCCACTGAAGTCCTCTTCCACTCCTCCATGATGACATCACGGAGCTGGTGGATGTTAGAGACCTTGTGCTCCTCCACCTTCCGTTTGAGGATGCCCCACAGATGCTCAATAGTCCATCACCTTCACCCTCAGCTTCTTTAGCAAGGCTGTGGTTGCCTTGGAGGTGTGTTTGGGGTCGTTATCATGCTGGATACTGCATACTGATCATGCTCTGCTTCAGTATGTCACAGTACATGTTGGCATTCATGGTTCCCTCAATGAACTGTAGCTCCCCAGTGCCGGCAGCAGTCATGCAGCCCCAGACCATGACACTCCCACCACCATGCTTGACTGTAGGCAAGACACACTTGTCTTTGTACTCCTCACCTGGTTGCCGCCACACACGCTTGACACCATCTGCACCAAATAAGTTTATCTTGGTCTCATCAGACCACAGGACATGGTTCCAGTAATCCATGTCCTTAGTCTGCTTGTCTTCAGCAATCTGTTTGCAGGCTTTCTTGTGCATCATCTTTAGAAGAGGCTTCCTTCTGGGACAACAGCCATGCAGACCAATTTGATGCAGTGTGCGGCATATAGTCTGAGCACTGACAGGCTGACCCCCCCCCCACCCCTTCAGCCTCTGCAGCAATGCTGGAGCACTCGTACGTCTATTTCCCAAAGACAACCTCTGGATATGACGCTGAGCACGTGCACTCAACTTGTTTGGTCGACCATGGCGAGGCCTGTATGGTCTTGGCCACCATGCTGCAGCTCAGTGTCAGGGTCTTGGCAATCTTCTTATAGCCTAGGCCATCTTTATGTAGAGCAACAATTATTTTTTTCAGATCCTCAGAGAGTTCTTTGCCATGAGGTGCCATGTTGAACTTCGTGACCAATATGAGGGAGTGTGTGAGCGATGACACCAAATTTAACACACCTGCTCCCCATTCACACCTGAGACATGGTAACACTAACAAGTCACATGACACCGGGGAGGGAATATTGCTAATTGGACCTATTTTGGACATTTTTACTTAGGGGTGTACTCACTTTTGTTGACAGCGCTTTAGACATTAATGGCTTTTTTGAGTTATTTTGAGGGGACAGCAAATTTACACTGTTACACAAGCTGTACACTCACTACTTTACATTGTAGCAAAGTGTCATTTCTTCAGTGTTGTCACATGAAAAGATATAATCAAATATTTACAAAAATGTGAGGGGTGTACTCACTTTTGTGAGATACTGTATATTCTATATGTTCTTATTAGGCCAAAATTACCAATATAGCAGAAATGCTTATCATGGCTCTTCTTAAATTATCGGGTAGTTTTATTTATAGTCAAAGAGGAAAGGTGTAAGGTAATACTCGAGCTCCAGGAATTTAAACACCCAGAACCAAGTTAGAAATCTTAGTATTATAATTGACCTAGGATCTTAGCTTCAGTAGACAAACCAAAGAAGCAAAAAATAAATCTAGTCTAGTTCAGTTTATCTAGCTATTAAAAGAACATTTATTCTAGACATCAGAAATGAAAGCACTGACGATACTCATAGGATAACTGGATCATCCTCACAATTTTTCTAGAAACAGGCCATGTAATAATTGTCCTTTTAAAAGAAGGAAATAAATTATTGCAGAGAAAATAATAAGGAGCAGCTGGGTTATATAATACTTTGAGAAAGCAGTAATAACTTTAATCATTTTGTTATATACACAAGTGATGGAAAATATCAGTGATCTTTTTAAAAAAAAATTTTTATAAATGCTATTTATATGGGGCAATATTTTATTTATTTTTTTCCTATTTGTGAATAAAAATTACAAAATTATATTACAATAGAATAAATGTAAGGTACTTGCTAAAAATGCTGAAGGAGAGCTTTAAAAATGCACTTTAATAAAGTCATGTGTTATTTGTTCTAAAAGAATGTGATCAGACGGCAGTATCCTTCTCTACTGGATTTGCGAAATGTTCAAACTCTCCAGGAAATTTGGAGGGGGAAAAAAAAACCTGGCAAGTTGAGGACATGACATCCAGTGACCTACCCAAAAAACTGTCAGCATCAGATGGACAAAAGATCATTTGCTTAAAGAACTGGGGGGGAAAAAAACCCTGCTTGCTTAGTATTTGGCACAATATCCATACACTAAAGTGACATCATCCTCTTTTGGCAAAATTTCTTTGAGGGCTAATGAGAACTGAAATTTTTAGCTGCAAGGCGAAAAATTTTAGTATGCTGGAGTTCATAAAGCATGGCATGACAACCATGAGTATTTTTTTTTTCTTTCACTCACAAAGGCCACCACTAGGTCAGAAGAAAAGCATGTGAGAAGTTTGTCAACCACAGAGGTGGCTTTGACTTGGTCTCTAGGTCATTTAAACCAGTGATGGCAGAACTGGTCAAAATCAACAGTCTGATGTATACTGAGAAAACAGATTTTGATCTGTGATGCTGTATCTTTGGGGAGGGGGGAAACTTGCTTGGAAAAACACAAATAACCCATGGCCAAATACAATTACAACCTATTGAGATACAGTATTAAATCATCTTCCCCAGTACCCTCACCTGAGCATGAAGTTATGAAACCGTGTGGGCTTACTCGGACAGGAAAAATAAAGTCCTTCATGAAGCCTGGAGGAATTTTCCATACGAATGATTCAGAAGCCACATAAATACCTTTTTAAAAACACAAGACATTGTGACAATATTTGTAATCATTACAATACATTGTTAGCCACATACATTTCTCAGTTGATACTGTACGTTTGTGATGGTTCTGTGCTTTATTACTGGAATCTTAAAGTCTTTTGATGAGGAGGTATATTTTGATGTATGTATTTACATCGGTTGTCTCACTACACAATTGCAGTTATCCTACAACATTATGGGCGTGTCCGCTGTCTCTGTGATGTCCGTCGGGATGAGCTCTGGGGTTCTTGTTGGGGTGTGCTACCAGCAGTCCCATTGAGCAAACCACACCCTGAAGTCAGGCAAACTCCAGGAACCCCAGGTAGTCCAGGGTGACCCCTCAGTCCGGGTCGGCCGACATGGCCTCTCTCACCCATTTTACCAGGGCGCCCATCGAATACTCTGCCAGGTCGCCCACGCTGACCTGTAAATACGAGAGTTATGATATTATAGTCTGCCTGATAAACAAATAATTGATTTGTTTTCTCACTGTAACATGAAGAGTACCGGAGAATGTTTGCAGAAAATTATACTACGTAATTTTTCATGATAAAATCTACAGTTAGATTTTAGGCCAAACGTTTGCATACATTCATTCAAGACATTCATACTTAAATTTTTCTGTGTTAGATCAATTAATCTCCAAGAGGTTTATTTTAGCCTTTATTTACTATATATATGATTTTCAGTGGATCAAAGGTTTACACACACACTTTGGTAGTGTTTGGTGGCATTACCTTTTAATTGCTTAACTTTGAATAAACACTTTGGTTAGCCTTCCACAAACTTCTCACAATGCTTTTAAGGGGGGTTTTCCCATTCCTCCAGACATAACTGGTGTAACTCTCTTTCTTTGGGATTCAGGACAGGGCTTTGTGATGGCCATTCCAATACTTTTACTCTTTAACCAAGTTTTAACTTTGATGTCTTGAGCTATTGCTTAAACATTTCTAGATAATCCTCCTTCCTTATAATGTCATTTAGTTTCTGAAGTACACCAGTCAGTTTTCCAGCAAAACACCCCCACAGTATGATGCCACACCCAGGCTTCA
Organism: Ictalurus punctatus; assembly: GCF_001660625.3. Lineage (NCBI taxonomy): Eukaryota > Metazoa > Chordata > Actinopteri > Siluriformes > Ictaluridae > Ictalurus > Ictalurus punctatus. Next base: position 6,639,193 of record NC_030418.2, on the reverse strand, counting down.
AAGTTGGGATGGTATTTTTCAGATTAAAAGCCACAACCTTTTCCCTCTATGCATGGCTATGATCATTATCAACATGCTGTATGTACATTTTTGACCCACTTTAATACTGATGTAGTTATATTAAAGCTGAAATAAATGTCTCTAAATGATTGTTTACCTCTGATGTGAAGAAAGTAGGACTTACCAAAAGAAATGTATGGTAAAATGAAATGTGTGGAGTTGTGAAAAATGGAGATTGAATATCTTTAGTATAGGTGTATATAAACTTTTGACCTCAACTTTAAGATGAGAAAAGTAAGAGTGAAGCTGATTCATATGAACGTAATAATTGAAATTACCTTTTTGTCCCTGGTCTCCAGTGTAACCAGTTAAACCATAACCTTTTAGACCCTTGTCTCCTTTCTCTCCTTGATCACCTGCATGAAAAAAGTAAACTATTAAAACCACACTATAAACTGGATGTATTAATGGTATACTGCCACTCTCTATACTGTTTAATAATCATGTGTGGCATTGCAGAATAAATGCATAACGGTAATTTAATTAGCTCTACAACAATACAAATATTATTATCCATTATGATATTTGATTTGATCGTGTTTTCGCCTAAAGCTTTTTGTAATGCTAAATAATAAGCTCTTCTCATTTCTCTGTTACAAAAGTACACCCTGGACCTCAGACTTGCTGTATACAGTCCACTCCAAAAATATTGGAATGGAACGGCCGTAGACTGAAGACATTTGGGTTTGAGATCAAAAGATATAATAAATATGAGAGTTGAGAATTTCAGCTTTTATTTCCTGGTGTTTATATGTACATGTGTTATAGAACAGTGCGCATTTTGTATCAGACCACCCAATTTGTAAGTAAAAATATTAGAACATGTGACTGACAAGTGTTTCTTGTTACCAAGGTGTGTCCTGTTAGATTGATTGTTTAAACAATAAATAGCTCTTAACATCTACTCTTGGTTTTAGAATTCAGTTTGAACTGTGAAGACTGCATTTGTTAAAAGGGATAAGCCAACATGAAGATCAGAGAGCTGTTTATGAGAGAAAAGCAAGTCATTTTGAAGCTGAGAAAAAGGAAAATCAATCAGAGGCATTGCACAAACATTGGGCATAGCCAATGCAACCATTTGGAATGTCCTGAAAAAGAAAGAAAACACTGATGTACTGAATGACAGACACCAAATGAATCGGCCAAGGAAAATAACAGCTGATGACCGAAACAACCCAAAAACAACAGTCAGTGACATCATCAACAGTCCCCACAGGGCAGGCACAATCCATCATTCGAAGACGACTTTGAGAGCAGAAATATAGAGGCCATACAACAAGTTGCAAACCACTCCTCAGCAGTTAGAATCGGAAAGTGTGGAGAAAAAGGATCTGCTCATGATCCAAAACATACAAGCTTATCTGTGAAACATGATGGAGGTAGGCTCACGGGCTTGGGCTTGCATGCATGCTTTTGGAACATGCTCAATAATCTTTTTTTATGTAAGTCATGGTGGTATGAATTCAGACATTTACATGACCATTTTGTCTGCTAATTTACAGAGAAATGCATCCAAATTTATTGGGAAAAACTTTATCATGCAGCAAGACAATGATCCAAAACACACTGCCAACACAATAAAGGACTTTATCAGGGGGGGGGGGTGGCAGGCCAAGTCAATCACCAGACCTTAACCCAACTGAGCAGCATTTCACCTCCTGGAGAGGAGACTGAAGGGAGGAACCCCAGGAAACAAACAACAACTGAACGAGGCTGTGGTAAAAGCCTGGAAAAGCATCACAAAAGAAGAAACCAACAATTTGGTGATGTCATTGAGTCACAGGCTTGATGCAATTATTCCATGCAAGGGATATGCAACCAAATATTAAGTGTTATTTACTTTACTATACTTCAAGATGTGAAAATGGTTGGTCTAATTCAAAAGGTTCTATGTTTTATGTTGTTCAAAATGTATAGATATAAAAACCAGGAAATCTGAAATTCTAACCTTTGGTCTCAAATCCATCTTTTGATCTCAAACCCAAGTATCATGTACAGCACTAGCAAATGAATTGGCTTTTCCGACCCAGTAGTTTCAGACGGGACTGTAGATAAAACCAACTCAAGCAACTAAATGCATTTAAACTAACCATTTATCTTTGCAGTATTTCATGCATCACCATTTGTATCCCATCTTCTTTCTAACCAAAATAAGGTAGTATATGTGGTAATTCTTCAAACATTGTCAAGCATCCTTTGAATGTATCTGTGTGAGCATCAGTCTTTTTGATGTTTTTTTGGAATGGAAGCCTAACGGCTGGCCAAATGTAGTATGCGCACTCTCCTGACAGATGTTGGCTCTATTTACTTAGTGAATAAAAAGTATGGCTTCCAGCTACTTTTTGAATCAACTTTTTTTTTCAAGCATCTGAAAGGTGTTTGTACATCCTATTGTTGCTAGCTATATTTTTACATTTCAATTTTATATTGCCCTTCATCAAATGCATATGAAAATTACGATTATGAATAAGTATTACCTCGCACCCCTTGTCTGCCTGGATCACCAGGCTCTCCATAGAATCCTTGCTGCCCCACTTCTCCATCAACACCATCAATGCCAGGATCACCCTAATGACGGTTCAACAAAAGTAATGTAATTTATTAGTTAGGTTCAGTTATAGCTATTGCATAAATTCAAACAAATGTTTGAGTTTTATGGCTCAGAGGATGTTTTAATCAATTTCTGCTGACTATTCAGAACATTTATTTCATAACATTGGAACCCAATGTCTTTCCTTTAAAGCATCAGAAGTCATAAAAAGTATGACTTGAAAAAAGCATCATAATTCTTGTGCAGAGGGTTTTTATAACCCATACAGTGTCAGTTTTATAACTTTTTACATGCATTGGAGGCTTGGTGAACTTTTATCTGCCTTTGAGCCTCCCAAGTGAACGTGTTTGGTAATTTAGAGAAAAGGGAACTTTCCATTCCAAGGGAAGATGGGGGATTCTCTCTGACTATTTGACACAGTAAATGCCTCTGTCGCTAACCTCTTATGAGACATTTGGAAATTTTGAGTGTTTTTGAGTGTTTTAATTCCAACCAGTACTATCAAGCCCTTCAGCATGTTCTCTTACAGCGTACACACTATGTATCTAACTTGGCCCAGGAAATATTGAGAGAGCTGATGTATGGTGCACATTCTGTCTTTGTTTACCATGGAAACAAATTTTCTTGACGTCTAATGGGGCTCAAAAACATGCATTTTCACTTTGTGATGTCTGAAGCAAACCACATCTAAAGGTTGCTGCTGGGGTTTTTTTTGCCTTTTCTTTTTTTTTTTAGTTTAAAGCTATGCAGAAATGGGAGACTCACAGGTGGTCCAGGTGGTCCCTTTTGGCCTGGGGGACCAGGGGCACCCATAGGCACATCGCCGTAGAGTGGACACACAGCAGCACATGTCCGCTTCACAGAGTTGGCAAATGTGGACATCTGTTCCAGCGCCACACGCTTGCAGACCTCGATAACATGTTGGGCTGAGAGCGGTGGGCCCTGGGAGAGAAATTATTACCACATGCATTACTGGCTTAGACCCAACTCTGAAGCAAATCAGCCAGCTAAGGACAGCTTTGCCCCATGTTATACCAAAGCCTGGAAAGGAAATGGCTAACATTGTAATGAGGGAGAAGCAAATACAGCCAACAACATTTTACCAGGATCATTATAGATTTATAGCCCATACTAAATGAAAACCTTGCCCCAAGCTGCAGAAACCACCCTAATGAGAGTGTTTATTAGCTCTCTTGACACACGATGGTTGCCACACATTTTATGAATGTAATGCCAGGTGGCAGAATGACTAACTTTGAAGATTCAGTGCTTTGTAACTGGGTGATGAGAATGTAAAGGAGTATAGTTTATGAAACTCTAGTTAGTAGACCATTGACATATGTATTATTGCACAAAATGTGTTCATGGAACTCCTTCATTTGTTTTCATTTCTCAGTCACAGTAAACAAATCCTCTGAAACCTACAGAGCCCCCCTAGTGTCAGGTAAGAAAAAAAATACAGCCATGTGTAAACCATGCCCTCACATTTGTAATCCGTGCCCTCAGATTTGTAAACCACGTGCACCTTGTTAAAGTTGGGTTTATATTGGACATTCGCTGTACATTCGAGCTTCTCTCTTCTATTTCTCAAGAATAAAACACACAAAAAGGACATAATGTGTATTGTATTAATAATGTGTATTGAGTGGACATAGAACCAATACAACTGAATATATTTTTACATTTTCTCCCGTTAAAGCCCACGGAAGCCAATCGAGACGCAGGTCATCGGCGCCTTATAGTAATGGAGTCAGTAAGGGACTGTCTAAAAAGTTCATGACCTGGGCAACTGTATAAGATTTTTATATGCCACGATAAGTTTATATGTGTAATAAAAAGGTATATCAGTAATAATATATATGCTAAAAAAATTCTTTATCCATACTGTATCCTAACACTGCAATAAGTTAGATATCCTAGACATATATTAGACATGCCCAGGTCATGCACTTTTTAGATGGTCCCTTACTGACTCCATTACTATAAGGCGCCGATGATCTGCGTCTCCCAAAGATTGGCTTCCGTGGGCTTTAACGGGAGAAATTTAAAAAATATATTCAGTTGTATTGGTTCTATGTCCACTCAATGCACATTATGTCCTTTTTGTGTGTTTATTTCTTGTGAAATAGAAGAGAGAAGCTCGAATGTACAGCGAATGTCCAATATAAACCCAGCTTTAATGCGGTGTTTACAAAACTGAGGGCACAGATTACAAATCTGAGGGCACGGTTTACACATGCCTGTATTTTTTTTTCTTACCTGACACTGGGGGGCTCCATAGAAACCCTTTCAACCCATGACCATAAAAAAAATAAGGGTTGTGTGTTTGTTTTTGGTTTTTTTTGTTTTTTTCTTCCCCCAAATCTCTTGGTACTTGTATATGGCCACATGTACAGTATATGGATATTTGTGAAAACGTGTATTTTTCTGTGTTTTGGCTCTCCATCCACTTAAAAATGCCATTATGGGTCACAGAAAATCAAGCTTTTTAAAAACACCCTTCAAGATGGAGAAATTTTAATTCTCAGTTTTAGTGTTTTCGTGTGGACCGGAAAAAAATGTTTTTGACAAAACTGTCACCTGCGAATCTGCACATATCATTTGTAGTTTGTAATTTGTTATTGTTTATCATTGTGTGACTTTATTCATTATTGCCGCTGACTAGCTTGTAAATTTGTGAACTGTACCTTCTTATCTGATGACGAGCATTTTCAGAACAGAACTTTTTTGTGAGTTTGTTGAGATTTTCAAAAATGCTGTTTGTTAGCTGTAAAAATGTTTTCAGAAATATCTGTATGTGTGAAGAAGAGTCACTGTCTAGATTCCGGGTGATGAAAACTGTAAAACCAGTCCTGACTTTATAGTCTGGGTCAAGGGGTTAATAAATTCTTGAGTAGTTTATTAATATAAGAAGGCAGTAAAGGGGTTGTTAAGATATTAGTTAGCACAGCCAGTACTCACTGGTGGACCTGGAGGTCCCAGAAAGCCCTCCGGCCCTTCGTCTCCTTGGACACCTTTGGTCCCCTCGTTGCCTTTACGGCCAGTATCTCCAGCTGGCCCTCGCTTCCCCAGGCCTCCCTGTGGCCCTACCTCACCTCTATCCCCCACCTTCAACATGTACAAACAAGTTATTTTAAATGATACAACAATTAGTCATATTTGATATTTAGTATAACTGCATTGCTACATTTCACTGTTTGTATCTCTCCGCTTGTCTGTGTTTGCTTCATAAACTTCCAATAGCAATAGTTCATTACATTGAAACTGTTACTAAACATACTATGAGCTGTCGGTCAGTCCATGTTGCATGGCAACATCCAGCTGAGGCTTCTTTAGAAACTATTTTCGTCGTCAGTGAAAATAAACAAAATATCTGTTACTTGACATTAATTTCTTGTTTAGGACTGTTGTCTAAAAGCAGTCTCACACTTGCAAGCACTCTTGCTCATGAGATATTGCTTAAGTATATGCAGATATTAAGTCTGTCTATGAAAATCCCATTTGCCTTGGCAATCAATGTCAGGATTGGAACTTCAGAGTGATGTACATATTAAACATCACTGCTATTGTCTGTGCATATTAAGATTATACGATCCAATTGCAGTTCTACAACTGTCATACAGTATTACTTGGCTGGAAAGATATCAAATCATGACTGCATTCAGTGCAGTCACAGTTTTAAAATACTTCTAATAGAAACAGTACCAGCTACTGAAGACTGTAAAATCTAGGGTGAACCTTACCCTTCCTTTTGGTCCCTTTTGTCCTTTCTCACCCTGCATAATCAAGAAATCTTAACATCATTAAATGCACACACACAAAAAGGACATTTGTGCACAGCAAACATAATAAATGAAGTTGTAGTACCTTTTCCCCTTTTACACCTTGAAATCCTGGAATACCAGTACTTCCCTGTGAAATACACAAGTAATAGCAGGAAAATCAGATATAGAAGGCCTAGCTATCCAGCTATTGTATGTTCAACATGTTTGTCGCATCACCACTGCACTTAAGAAGCATTGCTATCTTTCTTTTGACTTTTTATTTTATTTTATTTATATACATTACTACCAACGGTAACGCATTTTGTTTTTGCTGGATACGTATCTCCATTTTTTTGTTTTTACATTGGAGATTTCCAACTGTTTAATCTTCAAACTGCTTGCCAATCCTTACATGAGGGAGAAAATATGTAAGAAAATAATAAGAGGCAGAATACATTGAAGTACTTGAGAGTGAAAAACCCAAAGTAGTGGAGTTTCTTACTAATGTTCATCTCCGTGTTTGTTACTGGACTGTTTGTCCATGTTTTAGGTGTGTACTACCACTTTTTGTCCTTATGGCCTGAAGAATTCTAGCCCATGCACATTTCCCTGAAATAGGCATTAGTCAATTTGTCTGTGAGGGAGGGGAAAAGGTCTGTTCTAGATTGGCCTACTGGATTTTTCAGCTGAAAGTCGTTATAACGGTGTTTTTGCAGCTTTGAGCCATTAAACATCATATGCATCTAGCAGATGAATAGATGAAATGCACCATCAGTCACGAATATGAAAAACTCAAAATTAACCATATTCTCCTCTGTATATTGGTTTTGCTATACAATAGGAAATGACACCTTTTTATAGTTTAATAAAAATAAATTAGAGGAGTTCAGTGCAAGTACAGTTTTCAAGCTTTGCTCTCATCCTTTCAAGGACTTGGACTAGAGAGGATGTGTGGTGCTTCTGCGTTCCATGTTCTACACAGCATGGCATGCATATCATTAAGTACATGATTCATTCGATTCACTGTTAATGTCCCCTACAAACTTAATCTAAATGATCCAGCTAAATACTGAGACTACTTCGATTCAACACAACACGACATGATAACATCAGTCACGTCACTATTTGTCCAGGGAAATTGTGCGTATTTAGAGATATATTAAGCATCTGGTTGAGTTGATTCTTTTGGCTCCGCATCCAGATTATGCAAATCACCTGTGTTCACTGCTATGAGAATGCCAGATTTTTATCAAGTCAAGCGTCCAAGATCAAGTTTTTCAGTCGTGTCTAAATCAGTGCCTTTAAACAAAAGTAGTTGCTTTCGAACCCAAAAGAAATCAGGGATAGCAAATGTGGACTGAAGAAGGAAATAGTTTATTTTGCTGGCAAGAGTAATACAGTGTAACAGAGAAACAGGAGAGAATTTAAAAAAATGAAAAACAAGACTAACACTGATCTACTGTGTGAATGAGAAGATGGCAAGCATTGAAATGTCTAACTGGGGTCCAGTGTATATATATATCACATTCACTGCAAAGTTTGTTTTATTTAACATTATGGCTTTCACTCTAATTATCACTGAAGCCGATATCATACAAAAAAAATGTCCAAGGACAGAATCCTACGTAACTGTGACGCACCTATATTTTAGGCAAAGTCCACCCCGTGTGTGCAGTTCTTGCGTAGCTTCTGAATAGCACTTAATTTCCTAGTTACAGTATGTCACAGGTCTGAATACTGATTTTGCAACTTCGGGATTAAATCCTCACGAGGAAGTTAACTCTGCTCTGAGTATGGCTCTGTATGAAGAAAATGATCAAAATCATGGGGACTTCCACTGAATGAATTTTGAATTAAGTATAGACCATTTCATAAGGTTAGACTGTAGTAGAGAACTGACACTGGAACAAGAACAGAGGACTCTGTGTTTTTAGTCACAGACAGTTTGTTGTGTGGCTGCTCTCGTTGCCAGCTGGCGGTGCATGGCGACATGGCACACAGTGCAGGGCAGACATGACACCACTGTTTAAACATGTGGGGATTCCACACTGTCAGAGACCCACAGCCAGGTTCATGTGCATATCCTTGAGATTTTGGAGAAAATTGTTACCCAACAGCTTTATTCTTTTCTAAATAGTAATAACAAGCAGGATGTATTTCAGGCTGGTCTTAACACAGAATCAGCGCTGGCTGATGTGGTCAGTGACCCACTGCTTGCCTCAGATTCTGGATTTGTGTCTGTTTTGGTGCTACTGGATTTGAATGCAGCATGTTACATTAATTACTGTGATATATTTTACTCGACAGACTAAATAAACAACCGGTTTAGGCATTAGTTCTTGTCTGGCTTAGATCTTATTTGACAGACTATAAGCAGTTTGTTAACATAAACGGAGATTCTTTAAAGCCTAAAGCTGTACAATAGTGTCCCACAGTGTGCTGTTTCAGGTCCTGTATTATTCTTCCTTCATATCCAGCATGTAATTCGTCATTTAATGTTGACTTTCACTCCTACTGTGATGATACACATTTATATTTGCTAGCTCTGCCCAGTTCAGCAGCAAAAGGGAGACATGATAAACATAAAAGAAATGTCCTCCTTTTAAATTCTGACAAAAGTGTAAATGCTAATGTTGGGTACTTTGTCAACCCACAGTAAGGTTATTGATTTCTCTGTGGAGATTTATTTATTTTTTATTGTCTACTGTTACTTCCAAGGATCAGTTGCATATGGTAGATGATGTTTTTTTTTTTTCTTACAACACCTCTAAACCCTGGAATAATGTTCAAAAGAACATGAACAGCAGTTCGATAACTATACCACAGCATGGCTGAATTCTCAAATCTGATTGATCAAAAGGGGAGTTCATTATTTTCGTATAACAGCACGGCTCAGAAAGTAGTTCCCCCTGTAACATGAATGATAGGTTAATATTAATGCACTTCTAATGCGCTATTGTTTCTATAGTGACCGCTCATACACAGGGACTTGTATGGCAGATGTTCTGAATAATATAAGACCAATAATAAACAGATTAAAAAAAAAAAAAAAAACATGTTTAACAAAGTAAAATGTGTATTAATCGGTGATGTAGAGATTTTTTTTGTTAGGAGACATTTTAACATTTATGGATGGTCTCGGTTGTAAGCGCTTTGTAATAGTCATTGTGCTTTGAGAAGATTATAAGCATAGGAGAGACTTCAGGATGGAGGTACGCTTTCTGGTACCTCAGTAAAATGACACGATGTGTTTTGTGAGTGAGTGATCTGATTGAGAGAGAGGGAAAAAAAAACCAAGGCGGGGGAAGTTTTTGTTTGTTTGTTTGGGTATTATTTTTTTTTTATTGTGTCTATAATGTAAGTGAGACCAGGACTGAACTTGTCTCTCGGACATTCCACGATATTAATCTAGCAATAAAACGTTAAAATGTGCCACGTTTCCTGCATAAATAAATGACAAATCGCTGTGGTATAACCGGAACAGCACACTCCAAACCATGCTATTATATGGAAAATAATACACTTACTGTGTGATGTGTGAATGATTATGCCTGTTCAGTTCAATGACGTGTTCTTAATGAGCCTAATTTAATAGAATTTTAACCGTGTACCAGTAAAGGTCTTACTTTTCGTATGTCAACTGTCTTGATGCATCAGAGATGGTCAAGATGTACATCTATGTACAAATATTTGAGTCTTACAACATGAATCGTATCTGTTTTATAGATATTTTCCTGTATGGAAAGAGAATCTAAGTATCCTTAACCACTGAAACGCCATACAGTGATGTGATCTAACTCGAAAGCCTCCTGACAGAATATATTGTTGCAAGATGTTTATGGATATTACATGTTAGCAGAAATAAAATATGCTATATCGGAGTATATTTAATGCACATACCAGCTCACCCCTTACTGTCATACAATGCAATCTCAGTCATCATTTTGGAGCACAGTGAGCATGTGGTTACAGTGACGGAATGAGTGGAGTTCTTTACCTTTGGGCCTGGTTTTCCAGGTAATCCTATATGTCCCTAGAAATAAAATACCACATTTTAGGATGAGAATTATTTTCATAGAGAATGCACTTCAATTTCACAGCACTCTGAAATATCTTTCCAAAACATTTACCGTTTTTCCTGGTGGCCCAATGAGTCCTGGTCTTCCTGGCTTTCCTGCTGAGCCCTTATATCCTTGCAGACCCTAAAGAATGTTTTGGGTTTTTTTAAATGCAGCAGAAGGCTGAGTTTGTCATTTGTTCAGGTGATGATGTGTAACCTGATTGCAGATTGTAGTAGTAATAGTAAGTACTCACAGGACGTCCTTGATGACCCATATTCCCTGGAGGGCCCTGAGCACCTTTCTCACCCTGTTTGAAAAAGGGTCCACCATACTTTATGGCTACACACAACGTTTGTTCATTAAGACTGATGTTTGTGACTAAAGCTGACGTTACCCTGTCGCCAACTTTTCCAGCTTTGCCCTCAGGCCCTTGAAGTCCTTGATAAGCCTGTGAGGAAACAAGTCGAGATTAGCACAAAAATGAAAATGCGAGATGGAAGAAGTATAATGAGCAGTAACATCATAGTAACAGAGCATACCTCAATGCCAGGGTCTCCATCCCTTCCAGGTAAACCTGGATCACCAACAATACCCTGAAAAATTCATATCCTTTCCATTTATTCAAACACATTTCCATTTCTTTGTTGTGATGTGATGCATGTAGGTTATGGCTACCTTTATTCCCATGTCTCCAACTCTTCCCTTAGGCCCAGGTATACCCTGGATAGGGTGAAAAAGAGACAAGCATATACTAAAAGTATGGTAATACATTTGTAATTTAATACAATAATGTAAAGCAGTGGAATATTTACAGGCTTTCCTTTTTCTCCAGGTTCTCCTCTTTCACCAGGATCTCCCACAACACCCTGTCATATAGCAAACCAACAACATTTATATTGAGTCAGGGTCATTCCACTAAACCTAGAAAAATGCTTAAATCTAGAACCCTTAATGTTGAAGGTTCTATGTAAAACACTAGAACAGTTTTTCAAGTAGAATCCCTATAGCAAAAAAAAAACAATTTAGCCAAAGAACCTGTTGTAAGAGCATAGAGAGAATCACTGTTTGTAATCAGTCTTATAGGCATTAACTTGAATGAATAAATAAATAAATAGTTTTGTAATTTTTTGCAATTATCTCTGAATAAGAGACAAAGAGGTTCCTAACTTGGATTGTAGCTATGCATTTTACAAAAAAAATGTTATGCTCTTTATGGACGTATAACAATTTGCATAAGGATAATAGTTTTTAGCCACATTCTCTTTCTTTCTAATGATTCAAAGTATGTAGGTGATGTGAACTATATAAACATCCATGATTCCATGACTGCTGCGTTTAAGCTGGTACGGATTTAAACAAAATGGAAGCGAATGTTTTCCGTGAGACATTTTAGACATGCTTTTGGCTCACATTTGGACATGGTTTGTCATTGATTAACTTGCGTCCTGTCATGATTCTTGTCCCCAAGATTTTTAAAAACAAAGTTATGCCCCTGATGTCAGTTCTTGTTCTTACTTAACAAACGTATACAAGCAGCTGCTAATCAGCAAGCTTAAAGCTCTAGTTATTCAGCTAGCAACATCACTTTTTCAGCTAATTTTGTGTTCTCACTGCCAACTACAATGACGTCCTTAATAAAACATAACAAAAACCATAGCTATAGTAGACTATAACTGCTTAACAGTCAGAGCCAAAGGCATTTGCTTAGAAGAATTCCTCGGTAGACTCAACTGCATAGAGACTTAATAATTTCCCAAGTAAGGCATGCATGGTTGATCTTTGAGGTGACTAGTTTTTGATTTAAAAGCAGACCAGGGGTCTTAAATGTCATTGTGGTAAATAATGGAGCATGGTGTGTTAATGCCTCTATTCCATTTGCATACCTGCAGGCCCTGTGGTCCTGGAGGTCCATCTTTTCCAGAGGGGCCTTCGTCTCCCTTTAGAGATGGACAAATGGAAACAATGAGACCGTCTGACCACACACAGTAGATACCTGTTTTTGTGATTGAAACCACAAAAGGCACTAAAAGTACCTTTACTCCCTGATATCCAGGAATCCCCAGGTACCCCTGATCTCCCACTGAACCCTGGAAGGAGCAAATGAGTCATGTATTATCCAGCAGCAATATGAACTTCTGCAAAGCAGTTGCTTTTAAAATGGGCTAAAACATTTAGGTCCAACTTACTCTCTCTCCTGGCAACCCAGTCTCCCCTCTCTCTCCAGGAGGCCCTCGCACTCCCTACGGTTGTTAGTAGAATAGCATGCAGTAAAAATCACTGATAAAATGAATGCTGCAATACATTTGTTTGCACAGTTGAGTGATGTAATACATGCCGATTATAAGCACGCACATGCGACTGGAAGATATGAGGATTTCCCTCACTATTTCTTAAGACAGCTCATGTCTGAGTTTATATCTTTGCTATACTTCTTACCTTGTGGCCTGCAGCACCTGGTAAACCTTTCAGGCCTTTAGGCCCTCTGTCACCCTGCAAGAGGAAGATTCATTAACATTGCGAATGTGTAGAAGCAGAATCGCAAATGCCGTATACATTATGCTCTTACTTCAGGGCCACGGAGTCCTCGCATTCCCTTCTCTCCTTTGATCCCGGCATAGCCCTAGGGAAACACATTCAATCCAGTTCAGCTCTCTCTGTATAGAACCTTTCGCAGCAGAGAATATGCCATGCACAGATCAGGGCAGTGGGAAAAGTAGTAAATGACAATCTTTAAAACTGAAGGTTTTGTTGAGATATAATAAGTGACTTACCTTAGGACCAGGTTGGCCTATGTTTCCATGTTCTCCAGCATCTCCTCGTCGCCCCTACAATAAATAAGCAATGATGTGGTTACAGTTAGTCATTATAAATTGGATAGCTTCAGCTCTTAAATCTGCGTGCCTGAGATGTGTTGAAGCCATAGTAAAATCCTTATATGCATACATGTGACCACACTGCAATAATTGAATACTGTATTAATGCACCAGGTTTTAAAATCAATAAAACCGTTACACTATTCTGTCCTATGAATGCCCTAATCTTTCAGGTATGTTACTTAGCAAGTCTGTTCACAGACTACATTGTGTGGTAGAATAATTGTTTATAGTGAATATTATGAATAATAATAACATGAATTATTTACCGAACACTGGATTTAATCATATTGTTTTGTTTGCTATTTTGTACAAGCAATAAGCCGCAAAAGGGTGTTAATGTTGTGTGTTTTTTCCATGGGTAAAAGCCGCCTTATGTATGACCAGTGCGAAGTTGCTTTACTTTTTGCTTTAATCTAAACTGAAAAGTGCATACAGTAAATAAACTGCACAGTTGCTGCTGTGCTACTTGTATCTAAATGTAAAACAGCAGTGAGGTTCAATATCTTATGAAAGAAGTTTAAGATTTTGTTAACCCTTTAAACTCCTGTTGTATTATTCATCCTAAAGCATAGCGTATAAATCATACATATATAGAAATATATAATATGGGAGTTTATCAAATTACCATTACATGTATAAAAGACTGCCTAGAGCTTTCTCTAGAATTTGAACTTGAGCAAAACTGAGCATAAAAGGCGCATAACTGTTTTGAAGATGGTTGCATTGAGTCTTTATAAAAATTCATTGCCCCTGTTATTTATCTAGTGAGGAAAAACTAAGACCTTAACATTTATGGCGTTGACGTGCAAATACCTGGATCCTTTGAACTGAGTGGGTTTATATCCCAGATGCCTTTTCTTTTTTCCATTTGAATTTAACACTAGCTGTCACATATTTAACAGATAGAAGGCTGTCTCTGTGGTATATTGCTTCTAAAATGGGCCTTAATTGTTGCTTTGCACCACCGAAGCCAAATGCTTAATTGACTCTCTTTGTCTATTCCCCATTAAGTTGACTCATCACTTTCAGTCATAAACAAGCACTTATTCACTTAGCGCCCGTTTTCATTTAAAAGCAGTTCATTAGCACAAGCTGAGCCTGGTCTGTAGACACACTGCAAGTGTCAAAGAGTAAACGGACCGCTGGAGGTCCTGGAGGTAAGAGCGGACAGTGGAATTTGTCTGGTGTATCGAAGACCACCCAGTGCAGCGGATATCCAGTGTGTCTTTGCAGGGCAGGAAATACTGCGCTGTCTCCAGCAGAGCAACAGTAAACACGTGTTTTCCTGACCGTGAAACACACACTCAGTCGGAATTAATTTTCACCTTTCGCAGTGTTTAAGGATGCCCGCTCCTATTAAGAATAACTCGTGGCACAGTCATGTAGTTTCTCTCTTGAAGACGAGATCATTTTGTGCATGGCACATGGTTTAAAGATATTTCTCCTTTTCCAGCTCACTACTGAGAACTGGATGTAGATCAAAGACATAAATTAGTAAAAGGTCTGGAGTGGAAAGAACTGCCCAGGGGGAAAAAAAACACCAGTCAAATGTATACAAAGTAAGTGGATCCTGATGCAATGTGCCTTGTCCTCTAATTAAGCTGATCCTGAAACCATGCCCTTTGTATTTGCTGTCTATTCTCTGGCTTTAATCACTTTGAGTCTGCTGTCATCAACCTGAGTGTTCACGCCTTGTTAATTTATCCCCTCTGAGTTAAACACTTAGTAAACTAGAACAACAAACACACTGTCCTTTAATTCATAATTATACCGTAAAATATGCATTTCAATATTTCAAACAAAGAAGAGTTGGCTCGCAATGTAGTAACTTAGTCTCTTCCTTACCACCTGAACTAAAGCTCATATTCTCTTTCTCTTACTCTATGAACATACGCACTGTGCCGTTTGATTTATATGAGGGCACACAGTCTCATCTACTGAACACCCGTGCCCAATGTAGGCGATGAGGGAGTGTGCCGTTATACAGGCCACTATTCTAGCTTTCTCATCTACCAAACATGGTGATTTTATATAGAATGCACATTATGAGTTATAAGTGTGTGTGTGAGAGTCAGAGACTCACCTTTTAGTGGTGCTTTATGTAATCATAATAAAAGCTGATTATTGCCTTGAATGCCAGCTGTACATGTCCGTGCTAAAAGAGTGAGGCAAGCCGCAATATTTACCATCTCGAAGCAAGGCCTGTTCCTAGCTCTGTTTCCATCAAGCCTTCACTCAGAAGTGCTTTCACTGCCATTTTCCACAACTTCCCAGGCCAGGTCTACTCCTACTGTCTCTCTTCATTTCTCTTTCTCTTTCCTTCTCTTCTTTCATTTGTACTCCACCAACTAGCTCATGACTCTGCATGTTTGTTCCCCGGTGAGTCCTTAATAAGCCTCTATCAGAAGCTCAATCAGTTAAAGGCTGCAGTTAGCTGTCGTTGAGGTTGCCGCATAGAGGTAAGAGTTTTTGGCCTGCAGTTCTTACCCAGTTTCCCATTCGCCCTGGTTCTCCAGGCTCTCCTGCCAGACCTCTGTGACCCTGTGCATGGACAAAAAGGCAGGGACAGATCAGCACAGTGCCCTCCACTAATATTGGCACCCTTGGTAAATATGAGCAAAGAAGGCTGTGAAAAATTGTCTGTTGTTTAAATGTTTGATTTTGTGCAAAAATTCACAAAAATACTCTGCTCTCATTGATATCAAACAATTGCAAACAAAACACAGGTTAATCCAAAAAAAAAAAATCTTTGTTAAATATATTTGTGCAACAATTATTGGCACCCCTATGAATTCATATGATAAATATATTTCAAGTATATTCCCATTGATATTTAAAAAAAATTTTAGTACACCTGAGTGACTAGGAACAGGAAATTGTTCAACCATGACTTCCTGTTTCACGGGGTAACACATAGGCCAAATTCCCTTACTCGCTCATAACAATGGTTAAGACGAAGGAATATAGCTGTGATGTGCGGCAAAATGTTGTTGAGCTTCACAAAATGGGAAGTGGCTATAAGAAAATAGCAAAGCATTGAAAATGCCCATTTCCACCATCAGGGCAATAATTAAGAAGTTCCAGTCAACTGGAAATGTTATGAGTCAACCCTGGAATTGGATGCGTTGTCAACACACTGTGAAGAGGATGGTTCACATGGCCAAAAATATATCCAAGGATCACAGCTGGAGAATTGCAAAAGTTAGTTGTGTTTTGGGATCAGAAAGTCTCCAAAACTACAATCCGAAGTCACCTACATCACCAGTTGTTTGGAACGGTTTCAAGAAAAAAGCTTCTACTTTTATCCAGAAACAAACTCAAGTGTCTTCAGTTTGCCAGACACTACTGGAACTTCAAATGGAATCGGGTTCTGTGCTCAGATAAAACTAAAATAGAGCTTTTTGGTAATAAACACCAGAGGTGGTTTTGGCACACAGAGAGAGGTAGCCATATGGTCAAGTACCTCATGCCCACGGGTAAATATGGTGGCGGATCTTTAATGTTTTGTGGCTGTTTTTCTGCCAGAGGACATAGACATTTTGTTAGGATACATGGCATCATGGACTCTATCAAATATCAACAGATATTAAATGAAAACCTGACTGCCTCTGCCAGAAAGATTAAAATGGGCCATGGTTGGATCTTCCAGCAGGACAATGATCCAAAACATACATCAAAATCAACACAAAAATGGTTCACTGACCACAAAATCAAGATCCTGTCATTGCCATCCCAGTCCCCTGACTTGAAACCCATCGATAACCTGTGGACTTCGAAATTTGAAAGATCTGGAGAGATTCTGTGTGGAGGAATGATCTCAGATCCCTTGCCAAGTATTCTCCAACCTCATCAGGCATTATAGGAGAAGACTCAGAGCTGTTATCTTGGCAAAGGGAGGTAGCACAAAGTATTGACTAAAGGGGTCAATAATTGTAGCACATCTATATTTAACAAAGATTTTTTTTTTTGGATAAACCTGTGTTGTGATTGGAATTGTTTGATATCCATGACAGTGGAGTATTTTTGTGATTATTATTTATTTATCTATTTTTAAACAAAAGATTGAACAATAACAATTTTCCCCAGCCTCCTTCGCTCATATTTACCAAGGGTGCCAATATTCATGGAGGGCAGTGTACCTACAGGGAAAAGGCTTTGATGAAAATATGGCTACCTTTGGACCAGAAATTCCCTGCGGACCTGGCTGTCCATGGATACATTTACATGTGGCTCTGCCTCTACTAGCACTCAGGCCAATCTCTGCATGTCCTCCACACTATGAAAAGCAAGGGGAAGGAGAACAGTTATAATGGGCACTGATCAGAAACTGTAAGCGTGCATGCACACACACACACACACACACACACACACACACCACATGCTGACTCACCACACTGGAGAGCTCACAGCAGCCTTCAGAATAGGCCTGGTCAGCATCACAGGAAACACGCATCCTCTGCAGGTCCACCTGTATAATCACAGGGCACCAGTGTGTACATTTAACTACATGCCTGATGTAGCATGATGTGTGAATGATTGATTCCTGCAGTCCTCAATCACATGCCTAGCTCTAAGCTTTTCTGACCAATATAAAACTAAACAGGGTTATGGTCTTAGAGAAATGACTAAACCTACCCCTGCATGAGTTATAACACAAGGCCTATATTGCCAGATTAGGAGACTTTTTATAATAAATCACTCCTACGTTGTTTAGGAATAGATTCCAATGAGTTGCTAAAGTTGCCAATGACGTTATACTAGCCTCAGATTCATGGACATCCAGTGTATAACATTCAGTTGCAGTACTATTCAATTTGAAGCTTTTGTTCAGTATAATGTAATCGCTTAATATAATATAGCCCAAGTGGTAATATCGGTATGAAATATCGATATATAAACAAATGCCATATATAATTTGTTTGTTCATGAAAATAATTTTCAGTTAAACTAGACTTGCCTGTGGAATTTAGGAATTCAGTTACATTATTCAGAATGAACAGATGATGTGTTCTAATTAGATATGAGGCACACTGATATGAACAAACAAAGATCACATTCATTAACTGCATCCTTAGTAAATGCCTGATCAGGGTGGTTTAAACAAGGCTACTAGTTTGTTTATATTTTGGGAAATTTTTATATATAAAAATATATAAAGAACTAGAGTGAAGTAGCTGAGATTGAGGAACTAGATCATGCTGACATTGCTGGCATTTCTACTTCTGGATTTTTTCTACCGTTTTCTTGTGTTTCAGGGGGCATAATGGTAGGGTTCATATTTAACCTTTTTTTTAAATAAACGATGGGCACACCCATTTGGGTTCAAATCTCAATACAGATATGGATATTTGAACCATTAAACAGATACAGATAGTGCCATTGCGTTACAACCCTTCTGTGCATGTATGACGATCATTTGTTTCTAGTGGATTTCTGAATTGCAAATACTGTAACAACTGCTGCACTGTCATTTACTTAACTTGATTTAAAATGATTTCATTATTGCTAGTGATCTGTTACATTTGAGAGTATCTGTATCTGATGCTGTACTGTATAATATACAGTTTAGAATTACACTATTCTATAATCTATGCTTTATATGTTAGTGCATCGGTTTCTGATGCATTGATGTTCTGGAGGCTTGTGGTGGTCAAACACCTTACAAACACATTTTAATCTACATTTTTTCACCACCCATGATGTATAGCCTCCCAAAGTTCACACGTTTTCCAATGTACATAAAAATTATTCAAGAAATGACATCGACTGATGCTACAAGGCTGAAGTCACATTCCTGAGTGTTACTCACAGAGACCGAGCGACCGCCAGCAGTTCTCTTGACGATGGAGGTGTAGCCGCGGAGGATGACTGGCCTCGGCTCATCCAGCGGCTCGGTGCTCACTTCTTCACAGTCCACCAGTAGCTTCACCTGGTCTCCCTTCACACTGAGCGCCAGTTTGTGCCACTCACCGTCGAACAGTTTTTCCACACCGTGGAAGGTGCGCAGCATCTGTATATTGCTGGGGCTGCTGTAGAAGAAGTCCAGCGTTCTAGAGTCACCATTAAAACGCAGCCCTACCAGGTCCCGGCCCTCGGGGTCGCTAACCTGCCAAAGGTTCCAGGACGCCTTCGCCTCATCCTTGGTTATCTTGAAAGTGGCTATGACAGAGTAGTCAGTAGGCAGACCATTTGGGTAAACGTCGCTGGATGAATAGGAGGTTGGCCAAAATGTTGGGCGTTCGAGAGATATAAATAAGAGACAGTGTGTGTGACAGATTAGCAGAAGTGGTTATGTGGGAGAGATTATGACACTGATATATAAATACAGGAAATGCAAGTGCAATAACATTTACAATCCAATGAATTTACAAGTGTAATCACTCGACAGGCAACAACGATTTAACAGAATCAGACAATCAAAGCTTTGTATTTGTATACAGTTTTTGCGTGTTCTTTGGGTGATCTTAAATCGTTTTAATGTAGGCCACATGCATTCTTTTTTTTTTCCACTCTTGTCTTTTATGGTTTAGCTTGTTTGTGTATTATAGCTTCTGTGGCTTTTTTTTGGTTTGTTTTTAAACAGAACCAGTTTGTTGAAATGAATGCTGTTGAAGTTAATGTTTCTGAGAACAATGAGGCTGTTTCACAATCCACATAAGTGCACAGATTTACTTGGGAGGCCCCCACTCAGCCTTCTCTCTGTTTTCCTTGATGCTGTTGACCACATTTTGCCTGAACACTTGGTCGATGATTTTGCACTAATGTGCACTTCTCCATGTGTAAACATGATTTGGTTGTCAAGCTGCAGAGGTTCATTGAGGACAGCTTGCTTGGCCCACACACAACTAGGAAAGACCCAACACATGGAGAAACTACTGCTGTTCCTGGAATCACAGAACTAACCCGTTGTAGCTTTCTGTGGTCCCAGCAGCATATTATATTGTACTTAAGCTTGTGAAGCTCTAGGGGAATTTCAATACAGCTCTGTTTTTTTCACTGAATAAAGAAAATATATAGCGGTTTGATCCATATAATGAAATCCTTTTGCATGTTGTCTCAGTAATCCAACTCGACAGTAAATTCTGATCCGAAACGGTTAGCACTTATCAAATCTGATCAGCAGAAGGAAACAAGAGCTATTGTTTGTAGGAGGGAATGATTGCACTGGGTGGAAAATCAGGACCAATGGAAAACTCATGAAAGTAAAAAAAAAAAAAAAAAAAAAAACATTCCTTCTGAACACCACATGTCGCAGGGGACTAAACACTTCTCATGTGTCCAAGTATAACATTGTCTCAATTTAAACCTTGGCAAAGTAGCAGGTTTGGCATGAATGAGCTTTTGCACCACCTGTGCATGATCTGTGTGTAACTCTGGTCTTCCTCAGAGCCAATTAACCCCTAAAAGTCCCAGCTTATTATTCAGCAAGTACTATGAATTATTCATAGTGAATCTTGTTTGCATTTAACTTGAGAATTAAAAAAAATAAATTCTACAGTACCTCAAGCTCTTCCTTAGATGCAGGGAGGGGTTTACACGATACGCTACTGCGTCTGGCTCGGAGCCTTTCACCTGCCTCACCCCTCTGCTCTCAACCAAACGGAACTCTTCCAGCAGGTCATAACCTAGAAAACCAAATAGACACACTGTGTTGTTGATAGAAAAATCATACCGAATATATACAGTGCAATTTGTTTTCACTCACATTGCCAACATTTGGCTATCCAAGTCGGTCCAGATATTGAGGCTTAGAAATGTTCGTAAAACATTACCAGTTGTATACGTAGAAAACGAGAATGGAAACCAGCTGAGCTTTTCTTGACTAGGTTCCGAAAGACTGGCAGAGAAATTCTTCAATCAATCATTTTGTTATTCTCAAAAAGTCTTTTAATTGGATATAATGAGTGCATGATTTAATCACACACAGGGCAAATGAACTGCAATTAGAATAACAGCCAACAACATTAAAGGCATCCAACAGCCTAATACTAGTAATGTACTCGAAGAAAATTAAACACTTCACTGCTAAATTTATTGGCCAAGTAATCGTGTTAGGGGCTAAAATCACATCAGGAAAAATTTTAAAAATGCTGCATGAAGGGCAAAGTGTATAGTTGTGTTTCCTAGATTGATTCGCTGACTGCATGAGTAGAAATAGTAGGATGGTTGCCTGAAACCGCTTTCTACTTATTGAAAGTTTTGCTATTTTGTAGCCATGCCAAAAAACATCTGATTTGCTCATGAAATACTGCAATGTGCCAAAATGATAAACCCTCGATGGTACAGAATACCCATAATGCACATTGCCATAGAGAGTAAGGAATACACAGGGTCAGTACAGGAGGTCTAGTTGGCCTGGTGTGGCTCTGTGCTGCCCCTTACAGGTGGAACTTCAGAGCATCAAATACCAAATTCACCACCTCCTGGAGTGACATCAAACTCTGGTTTGTGCTTCAGTCTAAGTGTGTGATGTGTCCGAGTTTACAGTGACAGTCTTGTAATGTATTGTAGTAACGAGCACTTATATACTTACTTGTCAAATCCTGACATTTAGTATAGCCCAAGAAAGCCAAGAGAACACTGAGAACCAGCATTTTATTTAAAGCTGGCATTGTGAAAATTCTGAGACTCGGTTGCTAATTGTACCTGCAGGACAGAGTGAGAGCAGAGAGGAAGAAACACTGAAATGGATATAACGAAAAGTTTGCGCCGACAACTTGGCTGAAATATTTTATGCCAGGGATTATGCAGAGCTAATGTAATTGGATAACAAGTGGGGGGGGGGGGGGGGGGGGGTATTCAAATGTTATTGAAAAGAACCAAAATTATTAATTGTATTATAGCTTAAGTCAGGTCAGCTATTCAACAGCGTTTCACATACAATTTAAATTAATTTAGGTCTGAGATAAAATGAACACATACACTAAAAGTAACTAGGCATAGGCCCTGTATATAACATACATCACCATTTATTACACTTGTGTTAATACAGTATCAAATTCATATTTCTGGAAAACATTTTCAGTAAATGAATTAAGTAAACCGGCATATGAGCGTGTGATGGCACCAAACCTCCAACTGGCATTTTGTTATCTAATAACTGACTAAATGATTTACTAAACATATCTACTAGTATAGATTCCCCAAGTGTTGGCCAACTGAAGACACGCACCAAAAACTCCCCCACAAAAAAACAACAATTCTAGCCTATATTTTTATTTTATATGCAGATGTTGCTTCTATTATTATGGCTCCCAATAAGAATGCCCACTTCTACCATGCGGAGTGTTATTCCAGCTGATGATGAAAATTTACTAACAACCTCAATCAATACAGACACCTCAATAGACTTTACACATTTTTTTAAATAGCCAAGCACATTTTACAAAGCTATGTTTGGGAAAAAATAAAAAATAAAAAAAAACTTGCTAATTCATAGCATTCTTGTTTTTGTTTTTGTTTTTTACCATATAATTTTAGTAAAATTATGGTTAATTATATCAGATGAATGCAATTGACTTACATATTCCTCAGACAGTGGCGTATGGTGCTGCGGGAAGCCGATTCTTCACCAGGTTCCTGTAGTATAGTCAGCTTTAAAGTGGCATCTCTAGGCCGAGCCCTGCTTTAAGCTCAGAGTCCACTTACAGCAGCTTGCTCCCGACGTGATCCTTGCGCTCCACTCCACCCTAGGTCCCGATGGCTCTTGCCTGCTCCTGAAGCCCACTGCTCCTACAAAACCTGATCAGAGTTGAGAATTACCCTGAGTAAACAAACACCGTGCCACAAAACTTCTGAGGCCAGTCGGCTAGATCAGGAGTTCTCAATTAGATCTCTAGAGATCCACCGCTTTGCACAGTTTCCACTTATTTCTACTCCCCACACACCTGATTTACTCGAGCACTTTACCAGTTAGAATAATGTCAAACGGGTCAAAGTTCTTGTTGGATGCTACGAACAATGGTAGACACATTACTTTTTATCGAAGGCCAAAATGCTTTCCCAACAAAGCAGCCATCAGTTATAATGTAGGTGTCATTAAAAATAAGTAAGCTTACCCTCATAGAGTGATTCATTTAGCAGCTGCTAGTCAAGCTAAAAGCCCACAGCCTATTCAGGATGGTGGTTTCTCTTAGGGGCTACTGATAGAAAGATGAAGAATGTCACGGATAGGCATGACTCGAGCTCTGCAAACATTCCATCAAAAAGGAACAAAAATGTGGTGGTGTCTACAGAAATGGCCTGAGAGTTAGATCCTGCATGACAAAACAGAAAATGAATCGTATAAATAAATTCGATCTATGCTTTAATTCAGTTAATAACAAAAAGTGAATTGGCCACAAAAAAAAAACGCCCTGTTTGTATCCATTGTGTATAATCTTTGAACAGTATGAGGATATTGTAGGCTGATTAGCCTGAATGGGGTGATGGTCAAAGGGTTGGGTTTTTTTGTTTGTTTGTTTGTTTTTTGGCCACAACCCAACCTCCCAAATACACACGTGATAAATTCATACCGCCAAAAAATATCACCTACAGACTACACCAAAGAATTGACAACATTGACAATAACTGATGAAAATCCATATTCTTGGTACGTCTGGTCATATTTTCCTGTATTCATTGTTTTTGTTGCATTTTCAGATGAATCACATTTGATTTTTTCCAACACCTGCTACCAAAAACTTGTGAGAAGTGTGCTCAGGTAAGTGATCTGCATGTAACTTCTGCATGGTCCTTTTACTAAATGTGAAAATGGCTGTGGATTGGGCTGTTGAATGTATTTAAGTGCATGTGGGAGAGATGGAAATGTGTGTACATTGATCATTTGTTCATCTTCAGTAAGTGCTTTATCCTGGTCAGTATCGCGGTGGATCCTGAGCCAATACGGGAACACAGGGCGTGAGGTGGGAATAGACCCTGGAAAAGAGGTCAGTCCAGCACACACACACACTCATTCACACCTAGGGTCTACCTACATGCATGTGTTTGGGAGATGGGAGGAAACCCACAGGGAGAACGTGAAATTCTGCACAGACAGTAACCCGAGCTCAGGATCGTGTATGTATGTATGTATATGTGTGTGTATATATATATATATATATATATATATATATATATATATATATATATATATATATATATATATATATATATATATATATAATTATTTTAATGTACAGTGCCTTCCACTAATATTGGCACTTTTGGTAAATATGAGCAAAAGCAGCTGTGAAAAATTGTCTTTATTGTTTAACCTTTTGATCTTTTGTTAAACAGTTCACAAAAATACTCTGCTCTCATGGATATCAAACAAAAAATCTTTAAATATTTACTATTTAATGTTACAACAATTACATATTACAGCAATTATTTAATATTATATTTGATATTACAACAATTATTAGCACCCCTATTAATTCATGTGAGAAAAATATATTTGAAGTATATTCACATTGATATTTAAAAAAATTTTTAGTACACCTGGGTCATTAGGAACTTGAATTTGTTCAACCAAGACTTCCTATTTCACAGGGGTATAAATATGAGGTAACACAGGCCCAATTCCCTTA
This sequence comes from Ictalurus punctatus, assembly GCF_001660625.3. Taxonomy (NCBI): domain Eukaryota; kingdom Metazoa; phylum Chordata; class Actinopteri; order Siluriformes; family Ictaluridae; genus Ictalurus; species Ictalurus punctatus. The sequence goes on along the minus strand of NC_030418.2, from coordinate 6,614,311 downwards.
GTCATTCATAACAGTGGGTAAGAAAAAGGAATACAGATGTGATGTGTGGCAAAAGGTTGTTGAGCTTCACAAAATGGGAAGTGGCTATAAGAAAATAACACAAGAATTTAAAATGCCCATTTCCACCATCAGGGCAATAATTAAGAAGTTCCAGTCAACTGGAAATGTTATGAGTCAACCTCAAATTGGACGTGTGTCTATATCGCCTCAACGCACTGTGAAGAGGACGGTTCGAGTGGCCACAAAATCTCCAAGGATCACAGCTGGAGAATTGCAGAAGTTAGTTGCGTCATGGGGTCAGAAAGTCTCCAAAAGTACAATCCGAAGTCACCTACAGTATCTTACAAAAGTGACACCCCTTACATTTTTGTAAATATTTGATTATATCTTTTCATGTGACAACACTGAAGAAATGACACTCTGCTACAATGTAAAGTAGTGTGTTCAGCTTGTGTAACAGTGTAAATTTATTGTCCCCTCAAAATAACTCAACACACAGCCAATAATGTCTAAACCGCTGGCAACAAAAGTGAGTACACCCCTAAGTGAAAATGTCCAAATTGGGCCCAATTAGCCATTTCCCCTCCCCGGTGTCAGGTGACTTGTTAGTGTTACAAGGTCTCAGGTGTGAATGGGGAGCAGGTGTGTTAAATTTGGTGTCATCGCTCTCACACTCCCTCATACTGGTCACTGGAAGTTCAAAATGGCACCTCATGGCAAAGAACTCTCTGAGGATCTGAAAAAAAGAATTGTTGCTCTACATAAAGATGGCCTAGGCTATAAGCAGATTGCAAAGACCCTGACACTGAGCTGCAGCACGGTGGCCAAGACCAAACAGGACAGGTTCCACTCAGAACAGGTCTCGCCATGGTCAACCAAACAAGTTGAGTGCACGTGCTCAGCGTCATATCCAGAGGGTGTCTTTGGGAAATAGACGTATGAGTGCTCCAGCATTGCTGCAGAGGTTGAAGGGGTGGGGGGTCAGCCTGTCAGTGCTCAGACCATACGCCGCACACTGCATCAAATTGGTCTGCATGGCTGTCGTCCCAGAAGGAAGCCTCTTCTAAAGATGATGCACAAGAAAGCCTGCAAACAGTTTGCTGAAGACAAGCAGACTAAGAACATGGATTTCTGGAACCATGTCCTGTGGTCTGATGAGACCAAGATAAACTTATTTGGTTCAGATGGTGTTAAGCATGTGTGGTGGCAACCAGGTGAGGAGTACAAAAACAAGTGTGTCTTGCCTACAGTCAAGCATGGTGGTGGGAGTGTCATGGTCTGGGGCTGCATGAGTGCTGCCGGCACTGGGGAGCTACAGTTCATTGAGGGAACCATGAATGCCAACATGTACTGTGACATACTGAAGCAGAGCATGATCAGTATGCAGTATCCAGCATGATAACGACCCCAAACACACCTCCAAGACAACCACTGCCTTGCTAAAGAAGCTGAGGGTGAAGGTGATGGACTATTGAGCATCTGTGGGGCATCCTCAAGCGGAAGGTGGATGAGCACAAGGTCTCTAACATCCACCAGCTCCGTGATGTCGTCATGGAGGAGTGGAAGAGGACTCCAGTGGAAACCTGTGAAGCTCTGGTGAACTCCATGCCTAGAGGGTTAAGGCAGTGCTGGAAAATAATGGTGCCACACAAAATATTGACACTTGGGGCCCAATTTGGACATTTTGACTTCGGGGTGTACTCACTTTTGTTGCCAGCGGTTTAGACATCAATGGCTGTGTGTTGAGTTATTTTGAGGGGACAGCAAATTTACACTGTTACACAAGCTTTACACTCACTACTTTACATTGTAGCAAAGTGTAATTTCTTCATTGTTGTCACATGAAAAGATATAATCAAATATTTACAAAAATGTGAGGGGTGTGCTCACTTTTGTGAGATACTGTATATCACCACAAGTTGTTTGGAACGGTTTCAAGAAAAAAGCCTCTGCTCTCATCCAAAAACAAACTCAAGTGTCTTCAGTTTGCCAGACACTACTGGGACTTCAAATGGGATCGGGTTCTAGGGTCAGATGAAACCAAAATAGAGCTTTTTGGCAATAAACACCAGAGGTGGTTTTGGCACACACAGAGAGGTAGCCATATGGAAAAGTTCCTCATGCCCACGGGTAAATATGTTGGTGGATCTTTATGTGGATGCTTTGGGGCTGTTTTTCCTGCCTGAAGACCTGGACATTTTGTTAGGATACATGGCATCATGGACTCTATCAAATATCCACAGATATCAAGTGAAAACCTGACTGCCTCTGCCAGAAAGATTAAGATGGGCCGTGGCTGGATCTTCCAGTAGGACAATGATCCCAAACATACATCAAAATCAAGGTCCTGCCATGGCCATCCCAGTCCCCTGACTTGAAACCCATAGAAAACCTGTGTGGTGAACTGAAGAGGAGAGTCCACCAGCGTGGAGCTCGAAATTTGAAGGATTTGTAGAGATTGTGTATGGAGGAATGATCTCAGATCCCTTGCCATGTATTCTCCAACCTCATCAGGCATTATAGGAGAAGACTCAGAGCTGTTATCTTGGTAAAGGGAGGTAGCACAAAGTATTGACTAAAACGGTGACAAAACTTCTTGTACACATATATTTAACAAAGATATTTTTGGATAAACCTGTGTTTTGTTTGCAATTGTTTGATCTCAATAAGAGCAGAGTGTTTTTGTGATTGTTTTAACAAAAGATCAAAAGGTTAAACAAAATTTTCTACAGCATTTTTTTGCTCATATTTACAAAGGGTGCCAATATTAGTGGAGGGCAGTGTATATTGAAACTTTACAGATAAAAAAAAAAAAATCCATTCTCTTTATTCCCCTCAGTGGTTTACTTTTGCCTGCCAAGGAGGGCCCACTCAATTTTTGAATACCACTGCTCCAAGTGTTTGGAGCAGATTCCCACAGATTCCTCAGTGCTCTCATTTTATTCCCCTTTTATTAGAGTAGAGGCTTTGCAGCAATCTGTACCCAACCTGTAAAGCTGAATGTCAACTCGCTCGCATTTCATAAACTAGGTAAGCGGAAAAAGCCCTATAGGTATAAAATAAACGCTTATGACCGGGCAGTGGTCCACGCATTAATTCAGTAAAAGTTTAGTACAATTCTGAGGCATGAAAATGCTTTAAAGCACAGCTTATAAATTCTGCTGCTACTTAGACTTATTATACTAAGCCAAAACAAATTGCTGGCTCTTAAGTTTAGATCTATAAGAAATGTATTTTTGGACTATAATGTGATTTTAGATGTGTTATAGCGTGCAGAGTCAGGGCTTCAACTACACAGCCGGATTCTTTCACATGATGACCGTTAATCCAGTACACAACACACAGGCCATCTGGCACGACTTAGTCAGGAAGTCCCCTTTTTTCCCCCCCTTCAGTGTGCTTTCTGCCAAGCACCAGAATGCTGACACTGTCTATTTTCCTCTCTCATGTCCAGTAAAATTTAATTTACTTCTCATAACTCATTAAAACAAACTCCTAAAACATTACCTCTCTGACACAATATAATCTTGTTTAAGATGGTACACCAACATCACAAATCCAATGAATGAATGTAAACAGGAGCAGGCTTTGCTTTTTCGATACTGCCAAAGCTTTCTGCAAGCAGGTTTATTACAAAAATGTTGAGTAATTCACTGACACCGACTCATACAGTACACAGACATGAATGCACTTATGAATATCTGCTAGTTAGAACCGTGGAAGGTTCTTGTCAAAGTTAAATGGCACACAATGATACGATTAGGAACTTAAAACATTATTTAGCAGGTGGATATGATGGACTGTTTTTTGTTGTTTTGTACTGAAGGCCATGTAGTGTTTTAGGAGGAGCACTTGCAGTGATTACAGTTAGTTAGTATTGTATTGCCCTTTAAAATGCATTCTCAGCAACACATCATTGCACTTTAAATAGATGAATAAATAGTCAGGGTGCCCTGGTGAATCGCAGCGGCATAATATTATTCGCAAGCTTGTGGAGATTTACAGTACGATCCGCTTTCAAAGTGAGCTCAATCCAAGAATATGGAAAATTGTTATTTAGCTTCACCATGTACAGTCCTTTTCTCCTGCCAGTGCTTGCTAACCTCTCAGGTTGTAGCAGCGATACAATAAAATAAAATAAAATCTGATGCGACATTATTCACAGAAATTAAAAATACACAACAAATACACAAAACTGTCATGTTCCACTCACACAGCATCAATCCCACTTACTTCACCTCGTTTCTCCTTGGAATAATTTACAACTTGCTACACTTTTTTTTTTTCCTTTTATAATTTACAACTTGCTACTTGTTCATTTTAAATAAGGACATTTTGCAGTTTTTAGTGTCTTCAGGAGTCCAGTTTTTGTCCAGTGTGTTCCAGCACAGTGCTGTAAAGATAGAAGCCAGCTGCTGACTATCTCTTGGTCGTGGTTTTGGCCAGTTTGCTGCTGGCTGTGCTCCTCCTCTGTGGTGTAGGGATTTTGGAGGGTTTAACTCCAGGCTGCCGTGGAGACGAGCGTGGCCTTGCAGAGTCCATCACCGTCTCCGACACGTCAGAACAGACAGACTGGATATCAGAGATGTCAAAGTCAGAGGCATCACTCCCACGCCGGCTGCTTCCACGGCTCCCTGCCTTACTTCCGGGCCTGCTGGGAATCTTACTGTAACCTGAAGGGGGACAGATTCACTGATGTGGTAAATGTTGACCTATCTTGAATTTATGTGCACTCTAGATGTGTAAAAACACCTTGTTGATAAGAGAGGCCAGAGGACAATGCTGAGATTGGTTCGAGCTGCCTGGAAGGATGTAGTAACTCAATCACTCAAACCGTGGTGAACAGAAAAGCATCTCAGTATGCACAAAACACCGAATCTTGAGGTGGACGGGATATAATAGCATGAAACCACATTGCGTTCCACTCATGTCAGCCAAGAACAGTGATCTGAGGCAATAATGGGAACAGACTCTTTGAAACTGGACAGTTAAAGTTTTGGGGGGAAATCACCTTGTCTTTTTCCAGTCTTCAGCTGTCCAGTTTGGGTGAGTCTGTGCCCACGAAAGCCTCAGATTCCTGTTCTTGGCTGACACGAGTGGAACCTGATGTGGTCGTCTGCTGTTGTAGCCATCCACCTTAAGGTTTGATGCATGTGTTGTGCATTCAGAGATGCTTTTCTGTTCACACCAGTCTGGTCATTGTCCTCTGATCTCTCACAACAACAATGTGTTTCAGCCTCCAGACCCTCCACGCTCAAGCCCAAAATATACTTCACGTTTTACATGTGACACAAATTTCGTCATCAGAGTATACGCACCACCAGCCTTTTCCACCTTAGCACTATTTACAGTGCATCCGGAAAGTATTCACAATGCTACACTTTTCCCACATTTTGTTATGTTACAGCCTTATTCCAAAATGGATTCATTCATTATTTTTCTCAAAATTCTACAAACAATACCCCATAATGACCACGTGAAAGATGTTCGTTTGAAATCTTTGCAAATTTATTATAGAAACAGCATGCCAACCCTGAGTTCCCAGGGCAAATTTGGCCCCCAAATCAACATTTTTAGGCCTTGAAACAACTTATAATAATGTATTTGTGTAATATTACTTTGAAAATGAAGCAGTTCAGTGTTTTTACTAAACTTAGAGCACAATTCTTAACTAGAGAAATGATGCAAAATGCTCGCTGAAATCCTTATACTCATTTAGAAGTACCATACGAGCATCAGCGTGGTCAATGCCTTTGAATAAATTCAAGTAAATAATAAATAAATAAATAAATGCATTTTAGCACCAAAAGTCAAGTTTCTGGTAAACTCAGACCAGCAGATAGTCTTTTCACGAATGCGCAGAAATGGTCCCGTTATGACGATGGATCAGGGTCTGAATCAGGAGAGTTTGCATCTCTCTCAGTTTCGGTTTCAAAATCGCCTGAACTTTCACTGCTGTCACTAGCTAGAATCCTCGCTCTTGCCTGTGTATGTTTTTTATGTGTATGTCACTGTAGGTGTAACTTTAGCTGGAACACGATTAGCTTTTTGCTTTGGCATTTTTAGTTCACTTCTACTATTACACCAATATTCACGCTTGGATCTTCATCGTAATGCCGGTACACCGGCCTTACGGGGATAACGTTTACACTGTAAAGCCGCTATATCGGCCTTACGGGAATAGATCAAAGACGGGCAAGCCGGTTTTTCGGCCATACGGGGTAAGAGGGTTAAAAATAAAAAACAAAAAAAAGCACATGTACAGAAGTATTCACAGCCTTTGCCATGACACTCAAAATTGAGCTCAGGTGCATCCTGTTTTGACTGATCATCCTTGAGATGTTTCTACTACTCAATTGGAGTCCACCTGTCGCTTGTTAAAGTCCCACAGTTAACAATGCATGTCAGAGCACAAACCAAGCCATGAAGTCCAAGGAATTGTCTGGAGACCTCCTAGACAGGATTGTACTGAGGTACAGATCTGGGGATTGAAGGTCCCAATGAGCACAGTGGCCGCCATCATCTGTAAATGGAAGAAGTTTGGTACCACCAGGACTCTTCCTAGAGCTGGCCGCCCGGCCAAACTGAGCAATCGGGGGAGAAGGGCCTTAAGTCAGGGAGGTGACAAAAAACCCGTTGCGTACTCTGACAAAGCTCCAGCATGTCTCTGTGGAGAGAGGAGAACATTCCAGAAGAAGAACCATCTCTGCAGCACTCCACCAATCAGGCCTGTATGGTAGAGTGGCCAGACGAAAGCCACTCCTCAGTAAAAGGCACATGACGGACTTTCAGACCATGAGAAACAAAGATTGAACTCTTTGGCCTGAATGGCAAGCGTCATGTCTGGAGGAAACCAGGCACCAGTCATCACCTGGCCAATACCATCCCTACAGTGAAGCACAGTGGTGGCAGCATCATGCTGTGGGGATGAACTGGGAAACTAGTCAGGATCGAGGGAAAGATGAATGCAGCAATGTACAGAGACATCCTTGATGAAAACCTGCTACAGAGCGCTCTGGATCTCAGACTGGGATGAAGGATCATCTTCCAACAGGACAACGACCCTAAGCACACAGCCGAGATAACAAAGGAGTGGCTACAGGACAACTCTGTGAATGTCCCCGAGTGGCCCAGCCAGAGTCCAGACTTGAACCCGTTTGAACATCTCTGGAGAGATCTGAAAATGGCTGTGCACCGATGCTCCCCATCCAACCTGATGGAGCTTGAGCGGTCCTGCAAAGAAGAATGGGAAAAACTGCCCAAAAATAGGTGTGCCAAGCTTGTAGCATCATTCTCAAAAAGACTTGAGGCTGTAATTGGTGCCAAAGGTGCTTCAACAAAGTATTGAGCAAAGGCTGTGAATACTTATGTACATGTGCTTTTTTTTGTTTTTTTATTTTTAATAAATTTGTAAAGATTTCAAACAAACTTCTTTCACGTGGTCATTATGGGGTATTGTTTGTAGAATTTTGAGGAAAATAATGAATTGAATCCATTTTGGAATAAGGCTGTAACATAACCAAATGTGGAAAAATTGAAGCGCTGTGAATACTTTCTGGATGCACTGTAGTTGTTCCACCAGGTGGCAACAGTGACCCAGGGCCATTGATTCTCAAGGTAGTCTCAAGAAAAAACCTGATTGAATTTGCCATCTCATGCTCTTTTCTGGTTTCTCTCAACATTTCTTCTTCCTCTAGTAACAGGAAATGAAACAGCATGTCTTTCTCCACCATTGTTGTCTTCCTTCAAACCAGAAGACCTGCTCTGTACTGACACTTGTAGGTCATGAGGGGGTAGTGCAAGTTGTCATACTACACATGCGTACATGTCAAATGGAGTATATTTTGAAAGACCTTGGGTACAACTGTGTGTAAACTTTCGTGTCGGGGGGGGGGGGGGGGGGGGGGGGGTTAACTCACCAGCAGTCTGACTTCTAGCTTTTAGAATAGCAGTGTTTATCAGGCTTCCCTCCTCTCCTGATTGGAAACCTTTTCCTGATAAATAACCAGGCAAACGGAGCTTGCTACCTTGGATGGGTGTACTCTGTAGAAGACAAAAAAAAGTTTTTATCAGGACAGATGTTATCACAAGTAAGGATTTTAAAAATTGTGCTTTTGACCTAGATACTGAAAGTGTTACTTGGCTGGAATCATCTTGTACTGTAACATAACCAGTTATTCAAAATAATGTTTCGTTAGTCAGAGATGAAAAGTGACAGAAATGTCATAATAGAACAACTGCATTATTACAGCTATATACTGGAATATTTTGATGCGGGGGGGGGGGACCCTCAGTTACTCTACAGGAAGCACAATAACGCAAACACAGGCATGACAGGGCAAGCAAGTCCTTAAGCAGTTACATAAGAAACATTATAGATCTCCTGTTATAGGAAAATAATCCACACCGTGGTGGTGTGCTATGGCCTGAGACAACACAGAGTTACTGTTACCACCCTCAAGTGGACTATTTTCCAATAACAGCATGCCCTAAAGTACTTTATTAATCTTACACCACAGATTTGGCAATAATTACATTTTTTATTTATTAAGGAACAAGTTGGTTCCTATTATGACTTGTGATAACGGCTATAAAACAGTTATTTCCTCAGCAGCTTCTCTTACTTCCGTCATGAAGATGATTGGAGAATTATACAGTGCTGTGGTATAAAAGTAATAATTTTCCCTGTAGTAGTTTGTGAGAGCACAGCCCAGCTGAAAGAAGAAAAGATATTAAGAGAGAGAGCCCCATTTCTGAACAGAACGTGTTCAATGGTTCATTCAAATATTTAAACTTAGGCTTGCATTCAGATTGCCACCCCACACAGAGTGTTAAGTTAAACAGCAGGAAATTAATAGTGGGTTAGTGACGATTGTTAGCTCAGTATTAGGTTGTGTCACTCCTGTTAAATCACTATACCTCATTGGATGACCCCTGGCTCTCAAAAGAGTCGGACGACTTTAAGGGAGTAGCTGATTTGCTGTTTGTCAGCCAGGGTTTATCATAATTGCGGGTTAAATGTTGGAGAGTCTGTGAGGAACAATGGCGGGTCAAATACAGAAATATAAAACAGTGGTTTAAAATATAAGGAATCTCTATTAAATGATCCCTTATATTAATGTTTAAATGATGCACTGTATAACTAAGTAGGTATTGGGGTGCAAAAGCATCCACGAGAGCCGAGTCTCCAGGCTGTAAACGTAATTAATGTAGACTGGGCTAAATTATGTCGCTCGCATCTCTTTCATCTTATTACAAAAGTTTGAGAAAGTGTTTTGGGAATGTGCTCCTGATCATAAAAGAATTCATAGTTAGCAATTATTGAGAAATAAACACATTTAGTGGACCTTTGCAGAAAGAACGGACATGAACTGAATAGTTTATAAGACTATTAGGCTACTTAATGGCATCTGAGAGAGACACAGAACACCACAATAAGCTCCTTATGTTCCACTTAAAAGTGGAAAATAAAATAACTTGAAAGTACAAAGTGCTCCCACCTTCGGTGTACCAGTCGCAGCAGGGTTGGGCTGTGCAGCACAACTGTGGCTGGAGTTCGACCTGTTCGGGGAGGCACCTCTTGAGGATGGCCGTGACCTTCGACCTCTGTAGCGAAAGCTGGCCATCACTTGAGTGGTCCCTTCCGGAAGAATGAACTTCTCTCGCAACTCCACGTTGGTCCTACCTTTAGCTAAGAAGAGTGCACATGAGTCAGGAGCTAGCAGGAGCACATACTGCTCATGGACTGTACAGTAAAAGCGATTTGACAAAGGGAAGCCCATTTCATAAATGGGTCCAAATGAAATCTTCATTTGAAGGTAATGTGCTCTAATGACGATGGCAATGATATGATGAGTGAGTTAATATGAGCAGTTGGCATGCGGTTTCACATCACTGACATTTAATGGCAATAAAATGGGTATTCTGTATAATCTACTGAACATGTTAAGGCAGGAGAGAGCCTCTTTCCATATCCTTCTGTTAACAACATTTATTTAAAAGCAGACTGTTCTTAAATTAACACTAGGGATGCACCAATACGGAAATCTTGTACCACGTGATACTTTGACATAAGCCTAGTGTACATTGTCATTCTTATGTACAGATAATACAAAATGAGACTGACTTGATAACTTCATGGTCTCTATTAAAGTTTAAACAGCATAACATCTTGCACATAACACACTGCGGGAGCTAAATAAAATGTTCCATGATGTCCCTGATTGCTTAATATTAAGTTGGCTACTTATTTAAGTATCAGTAATGGTACTTAGAAGAAGAAAAAAATGGCATCAATGCATCCCTAATTAACACTAAACCATTTTAGCTGTATTCATTTTATCATAGTGTTTATATACAGAAAATCTAGCCCAATTTAGAGCAAAGATGAAAGTAAGATTGTCAAGCAGACGAAGCATCGAAAGAGCTTTTCGAAAGAACACACAAAGCGCTTGCACCAAGAGACAGCAGAGACTGGCCAGGAAAGCAGCCTGGAAACGCAGTGCAACAAACAAGTGCATGCAAGTGAAGTCTCAAGGAGTAGCATGGGATTAATGTTAATGAAAATACCATCGCTCCAGCAGGAACACTCGGGTGCACACACACGCACAAACACAGTCACATGGGCTTGCACACATACCACTGGGATGGAGCAAGGAGAGAAAGTGTGAGAGTTGCCAACCTATAGGAGACTGAGTAATGGACGAGTTTGATTCCGAGCGTAACATTTTACTCCCGTAGTGATGAACTAGAAGAAATGATAGTTGGGTTCTTAGCACAAAGAAAACAGTGGGTATATTCAGCAGGAAAACGACAGAGAGAGAGAGAGAGACAGTAGAATACTGAGATAGTTGCTTTGTAGGAACATGACAGCAAGCTTTCAGAACCTCATACACAGCCAACCAGAATGTAGAGGCAGAAGACTCGGCCACGATGTTGTATATGACCGAATAACCTGGTTATTAACAGACGGCTTCTAGTACATGCCTATATATATATTGAAACTGTTTTGTGAAGAAGATAATACACATTAACAGCAGAATTAAAATATAAAGCCAATAAAAGAAATCTAATGGTGTGTACAGTATACACACACACACACTAGTCCAATCGGTGTCATTTTAAAGTGTCAAGGCATGTTTTTAAAGCAAAACAAATAAAATACAACACAGGCCTCCATTACCTCTACACGGGTCGTTCTTGACTAGGAACTCATCAAGGGCCATCCAGCCTCCTCCCACTCGCACCATAACAGTGCTGCGCAGGATCCGCACCAGCCTGAGCTGCTGCGAGTCTCCAAACTGAGCAGGGAACAGAGAGCAGCAAGTCAACACTAAATCACAGTGTTAAAGTCACACAGCACTGACATAAAGCCACAGACTGGGAAACAGCACAACCCGGACACTGCAGTGACATACTCTGAACTCTTCTCTTAGCAATAGTTATTTCTGCGTATATTCATGAAGCTGTATTGATGACTGATCACGATATTAATCAGATGTGCTCGGTTTTAGATTTATACACTGTACATGCCCGGTTTGCACTTGTTGCCTAGCTGAGAAAACAATGTTGAACATAAACACATCAGTTTCATTCCAAAGAACATAGAAATGAATGGTCAATCCAACTGGTTCAAACCTTGTCTTTTGTTGCAGTGTATCTGCCGTTGAAGAGTAGTGTTTTATGATGAAGAATTTTGAGTATGCTAAAATGTGTCATCAGGATGTGATAATTAGACTAGACAATGAATGGGTTGTGTTTTGTTTCAGACACAAGCATCGATCTGATGACCACTAGAGTGTGCTGCAGTGTTGGGAGTCCTCCAGAACAGCAACTCTATACACTGAAAAGCTATTTTTGGCATCAAAGCGGAAGGAGGGTAAGTTAGAACAAATCAATAAAATGAAGTTTGCCAGTTGGATATGGCCATGGTGTAGTTCACAAGACACAGCAAGTTAATGGCTTCATGCTTTCTGTTCCAAAACAAATTAAACTGATCATAAACCAACAGAAATCTTTCCACAAATCAACAATACATACAGAAGGTTGCACTTTCTAGAAACCACCATACTAATAGAGAATGTGTGTTGACGTTGATGCAGAACCAATGTGGCTAAACAATATGGAAAGATGGCTGGACTGCACTCTCTAACACTCCACATGATCAACACACTCCCACACAGTGATGACCCTCTCGCTGAGCCTCGTTTTGGCCTCCGCTCTCTCAATGTGAGAACCGGAATGATTCAATGTCACTGGTGAATTTGGTGAATCGGGTAGAAGATGGGGTTTGAAGCATGATCAGATAAGAAGGTAAAAAAAAAAAAGAAGAAGAAGGCACAACAAACAGCTTAAAAATGACCATTTACCAGGATACAGCTTTCCAAAACAGCAACGTGCAGTTGGGAGTTTAGATTTTGATTGTCCCTGTTTGTTATACTCTCATCGGCGATTAACGGATCATGTAAGCAGTGAACCAGACCAAACTGTCAAAAGAATTGTTTCAGTTGATATGGAACAGCAAAAACTGAACAAACTGGTGCACATGATAGCAAAAAAAGGCTTGAGCACAAGCAAAGGAAAAATGAGGTTTGCATGAATTTCCCAGTCCCCCAACACTTCACCAGATAATCAGCTGAGTTACCATGTATCTCCACAAAGCATGACCTCGAGAAAGCATGTAGCCCGTGATTTCAGTGTGATTTATATTCCCAAAATGGGTCAACAGCATTTTCAATCTTTCAAAGACTTCATTTTTTTAAGAAAAATAAATAAATAAAATAATTTTTAAAAGAAGTAAAAAATAAGTATTAGTTATTTTAGCCTGGGTGAAGGTCCTTTGAGATGGAAGTTTAATGATTAAGGAAGGTAATATAAGGCAAGCACCCATGTTGTGTTACGCTTCAAAGCTCTCCAAAGATGAACACAAATCAACTTAAATACTGAGGGGGAGAAAAAAGGTTGTTAGAAATGCACTGTGACTCAAAAGCAGATAGGCAAGATCATAAAATTCATGAGATGTCAAAACTTCCTAAAAAGGACTAACATTCCTTTTCTTCCTACATAAATTTGGGATCTAATATGGAGCACTCCCACTTTGTTCTGAGCTCTTTTTAAAACAGTTTGCTCATGCTGGCATTAATCTGACACTAATAATCACTAAAAGTAAAGTAACGTTCTACACCCGAGAGCCATGATGAATATTTTTAGCCTTTTTACCCTATAGTAACCCATACCATTTTTGGTGTCAAAACAGCTACAGTAAAACAGCTGGACAAACCTTTTAGCAGTCGCTCTCTTTTAGTTTCTCTCTTAGTGTCTCTCTCTTTTAGCCTCTCTCTCTCTCTGCTCCACCTGCACATGCTTTTACACACCCTTGGCATATTCCAATGGATTTTGCGACAGGCAGAGAAAAACAAAGCTAGTTCTGAGAAGCAGCATTCTTAACATTTTGTTTGCTTATCGGCTTCTGAGTTCAGTAGTGACCAGGTGCAAATCTGGTAAAGTATTAAAAAGGAGATTGGTGAAGCTAAAAGAAAAAGGCAATCACAGCAGCACAATGTTAATGAAGCACTGTGTGTATATACCTGGTTTCCGAGGTAGAACTGAACAGCAGAGAAAAATAAAAAGACAAACATTAGAAAACATTGTCTGAACAGTGCATTACATTTTCCTTAGATCATTTATCAACATACTGTACTTGTACTGGCATTTGTTCAGTTCAAGAATTCTGTCAAATGAAGACAGTACAAGAGTTCATACAGTTAGGGGTTAAAAGTGTTCTGGCAGCCCCCGTGCCCTCTCGTTAAAAAGTGAAAAATGTAACGTCACATGAGAATGCTATGAAGTCATTCCTTCTGGCAAAAGCTATAAGGGGGAAGTCAGTCTCAAGAAGTAGCTGGACAAAAGCCAGTGGCACACTCCCAATTTTCCACAATTTTACACTGCCATTGAAACACTCTTTTCAGCACAGGACTAGATACGTGCTGCAGGATGCTATATTTGCTTTGGTTTCAAGCTTGCATTCTCCTCACATATGCACATAACTAGATCTGGACTCTATACTAGGCATGCCGATGGTACTATGGTCGGTTTCTTACCCGGTATTTGTTCGCACCAATTTGCTCCACTTGGAACCGTTTTGGACACTTGCACTTTGCCACTTGGCGCGTTACCTAAAACGATATATTTACATATATATTAGAAACATATTAGGGGAAGAAAAAAAAAAAAAAAGGGAGGAAGTATGAGGTCACAAGGGGGGGGGTCCAAAATGCAAGCGTACCTCGTCTTCTATCTTATCAGCATCAGTAAGTGGTTTGTAGGCATCTTTGTTAGGGTGCAGAGCAGCAACGAACTCATAGTAGTCAATGTAGCCATCACAATCACGATCAAAAATGTCTGCTACAGCACTCATCTCCAGTCGACTGGTGGGAAACTCTACAAGCAGCAGAGAAAGGATTGATAATCTGGTCTGTTTCACACGAATTAAAGGAATAATTTAAACAAAACTTTAGCTAATATTGAGTGAAAGCTAATAGCAAACGCAAATTGGATCTTTCTGAATGCAAGCTAGGTTTGTCTAAGAACAAGTGAAGGAAACTTGACTCACTTGAAGAAAGAATCCCGTCAATAAACTCCTGCCTGGTGACTTTGCCATCCTGATCCTTATCCATGCGACGAAAGAAGTCCATGACACGGGATTTCTTGTGGTTCATCCATCGCATATAGCGCTTCCTCCAGACATCAAAGTCAAAGTTGGCAAACTCTTTCAGCTGGGAAAATGACAGTAGGAGAGGGGGTTATAATCACATGTGACACACGTAGACATTAGCTTAATTGCTAAAGTTTGTAGCTCTAACTGACCTCCTCTAGTCGGTCCAGTGCGTCGTTCAGTTTTCTTCTCCTGTCCAGGGCCAAAAGCCAGACCTGCTGCCATTTACTGACCAACAGGTTCACTCTGGGGTTCTTAGTCTCTATCGGAGCCTGGACAGTCGCTGGATACATGGACTGGGCCTGGGATCTCTTTCCTGATGATCACAGAGGTTCACATATAGACATAAGATTTGTATTTTGTGCTCAACACAACATAAGCATAGTTTAAGGATTTATGTCAAAACTTACGGCCTGTTCTTCCTTTTTCCAGTACTGGAATCTGAGACTGAACTGGTGGATCAGCTGTGGCTTTTCTTTTATGAGTTTTAGTGACTTTGTCCACATCTGGCTGTTTTCTGGTCATCTCCTCCATGAAGGTCTGAATCACAAAATCAAATCTTAAGACTTCAAATAGCTTTCTTAACATAGAGGGAACTGAATAACAGTGTTGGGTATGAAGTGTTTTGGTGCATATTACTGGTACCTGATGCTCAGTGATGAGTGCTTTGATCTCCTCAATCTCCTGAGGCAGGGCATCTTTGTCTTTCTCAGTAAGTGTGGTCTCTGCCCATTGTAACCAGCTCAGCAGATTCTCCAGGAGCTCTTCAGTCGCCATAAGCTCACTCAGAGCACTAGATAACCTCTGCTGATGCTGCCGTGCCCACGCTGTGACCTGAGCAACAGCAAATACACAAATAAGGAGTGTGCTTAAGCTAAAGACAAATGGGCAATTTAGCACGGAAACATTTAGTGTGTTAGGCTTCATGGGTGTTCTTTATTACAAATGACAAAAATGGGCTAATTGAATAGTAGATGTTCCAATGTTAATAGTAAGAAATATCAAAATATAATTTTGAAAATATTAACCGGACTTTCTGAATGTAATATAAATATTCCATAAGAACTTTCATGCCCTTTTTCACAACCTGCACATATTACTAACTAAATACCTGTTTCTTTCAGAAGTCATATACCAGCTTCAAATCAGGTCTTAGACTGAAAGGGTAATGGCAAAACTCTGACTTCCTAGTGTTGGTTCTTTTCCAATCATTTTTAGATGAATTCTGCTTTATGTTTTGTATTGTTGTCTCTTCTTCTTCTTCTTTTTTTTTTTTTTTTTAAATTAGATACACCTGCTTTTTTTTTAAATTACTTATTTGTAAGCAAACTGTAATATAGCAGTATAGTACATCAGCTTCATTTTTTCAGTTTCTGAAACATTAAAATGTAGTTCATCAAGTATTGCACATAATCTAGGACTGAAATCGGGGGCATTTATATCACGTATATGCGCAAGTATGAAAGTGTAGTAATCTAGCATATATAAAAATGTCATTAAGCTGAACTGCAAAATACTTCATGTACATGTGAATAGGAGTGTGAGATGTTACTGAGTGGATCAGAATGACTTACCTCCTCGAAGCGGGTTTTAATTATGGTGTTCCAGTGTTTCACAGTGGTGATGGAGTCTGGATGGCAGATAACTAAGATCGCTTCGCCCATGCTGGTGGCTTTGCCCAGAGCCACACTCTTTTCTTCCAGCTTCTTCATGAATTCCTACGTGGATCATAGTGCCCAACATTAGTCAAATGGCAACACCAAAGTCAAAACAATAAGAATTTACACTGATGTTCCAGTGAGACTTTACCCATCCACCCACCTTCTGTGTGTGTGAATAATGTCTGGTGAAAACTATGTGGAACAAATTATTCCTGGTTCAGATATGAGCTCATGCTCAAGGGATAAGTGTTGTTAGAGTTTGAGTCTTGTTTTGGCCAGCTGTAATTCAGCTTGAGAGGCCATGTACGGTTTAGGTCACTCTGTTGGCTTCACTGATGGGTTAGCAGATACCAACATAAGACGTAAAGGCTTAACAATTTCTAAACTAAACTATAAGAAGAGTTCATGAAAAACGACCAGAAGAAATGATCAGTTCGGGGCATGTCTGCATTGAAAGTCAATTTCATTCACCGTGGACCACTATTTGTCATTTGTTCATTTTTTTTTTTTTATTCAAGAGTAGATCAGTGTTTGATAACTCTTTGAGGCACTCATGTGTATGTGGGCCTTGTGCTGCAAAATAAACTTGCTTTGTGCTGTTCGATCAGGCCACGCAGGGCTTCCTCATCTTCAGGCAGAGACCCATGGAAACGGAGGCTCTGTTCTGCTTCAGCTAACCACTCTAGCAGGATATGAACAGTCGAGTGAAACTCTTCTGCCTGAAAAACACAGCAAATAAATATATGGTCTTTATTTTTAAATCTACACATATAACCCATCTTCATTTCCCGTCTAAGGAATTAAACAAAAAATACCCTCACATGCTTGAGAAGTGAGCACACCCATGAGAGATCAAATGAAAGGTAAATATATGACAAGGAATCAAAGCATCTCTTTGTGTAATAGTTGTAAATTCCGGTCATTGTTGAAATGCATTTCATAGTGCTACTTTAAGGTCACCATTAAAACATAACACTTCATTAACATAATACACATATGATTTAGACAGTCCTGTTCAGAGAAGCCAAGAAAATCAGGTTTAATGCTGAATGAATGAATGAATGAATGAATGAATGAATGAATATATATATATATATATATATATATATATATATATATATATATATATATATATATATAGTGAGGGAAAAAAGTATTTGATCCCCTGCTGATTTTGTACGTTTGCCCACTGACAAAGAAATGATCAGTCTATAATTTTAATGGTAGTTGTATTTGAACAGTGAGAGACAGAATAACAAAAAAAAAATCCAGAAAAACGCATGTCAAAAATTTTATAAATTAATTTGCATTTTAATGACGGAAAAAAGTATTTGACCCCCTCTCAATCAGAAAGATTTCTGGCTCCCAGGTGTCTTTTATACAGGTAACGAGCTGAGATTAGGAGCACACTGTTAAAGGGAGTGCTCCTAATATCAGTTTGTTACCTGTATAAAAGACACCTGTCCACAGAAGCAATCAATCATTCAGATTCCAAACTCTCCACCATGGCCAAGACCAAAGAGCTCTCCAAGGATGTCAGGGACAAGACTGTAGACCTACACAAGTCTGGAATGGGCTACAAGACCATTGCCAAGCAGCTTGGTGAGAAGGGGACAACGGTTGGTGCGATTATTCGCAACTGGAAGAAGCACAAAAGAACTGTCAATCTCCCTCGGCCTGGGGTTCCATGCAAGATCTCACCTCGTGGAGTTGCATTGATCATGAGAACAGTGAGGAATCAGCCCAGAACTACACGGGAGGATCTTGTCAATGATCTCAAGGCAGCTGGGACCATAGTCACCAAGAAAACAATTGGTAACACACTACGCCGTGAAGGACTGAAATCCTGCAGCGCGCGCAAGGTCCGCTGCTCAAGAAAGCACATATACATGCCCGTCTGAAGTTTGCCAATGAACATCTGAATGATTCAGAGGACAACTGGGTGAAAGTGTTGAGGTCAGATGAGACCAAAATGGCATCAAAAATGGCATCTTTGGCATCAACTCAACTCGCCGTGTTTGGAGGAGGAGGAATGCTGCCTATGACCCCTGGAACACCATCCCCACCGTCAAACATGGAGGTGGAAACATTATGCTTTGGGGTTTTTTTTCCTGCTAAGGGGACAGGACAACTTCACCGCATCAAAGGGACGATGGACGGGGCCATGTACTGTCAAATCTTGGGTGAAAACCTCCTTCCCCCAGACAGGGCATTGAAAATGGGTCGTGGATGGATATTCCAGCATGACAATGACCCAAAACACACGGCCAAGGCAACAAAGGAGTGGCTCAAGAAGAAGCACATTAAGGTCCTGGAGTGACCTAGTCAGTCTCCAGACCTAAATCCCATAGAAAATCTGTGGAGAGAGCTGAAGGTTCGAGTTGCCAAACGTCAGCCTCGAAACCTTAATGATTGGAGAAGATCTGCAAAGAGGAGTGGGACAAAATCCCTCCTGAGATGTGTGCAAACCTGGTGGCCAACTACAAGAAACGTCTGACCTCTGTGATTGCCAACAAGGGTTTTTAAACCAAGTACTAAGTCATGTTTTGCAGAGGGGGTCAAATACTTATTTCCCTCATTAAAATGCAAATCAATTTATAACATTTTTGACATGCGTTTTTCTGGATTTTTTTTTTGTTATTCTGTCTCTCACTGTTCAAATAAATCTACCATTAAAATTATAGACTGATCATTTCTTTGTCAGTGGGCAAACGTACAAAATCAGCAGGGGATCAAATACTTTTTTCCCTCACTGTATATATATACACACACACACACACACACACACACACACACACACACACACATATATACATACATATATATATATATATATATTATATATATATATATATATATATATATATATATTTTTTTTTTTTTTTTAATGTAATTATAGCAATATTTGAATATATAAAAAGACAACAGGCTTAATTTACCATCAAGATAGAATGTGGCTTGACCGAATTGTAATGCAGCAGGATGCTAAGAGTTGCGTACCTGACACAGAGCTTGTTCAAGCCGTGTCTGTTTTAAAACAGACAGGGTGCACACCGTGTCCCAGCGCAAGCTCAGCTCCTGCATCTGAACTTTGACCCAGGAAGAGTCGTCATGGCTGTTCTCAATCAGCTCACGGGCCGAACGTTTCAGAGCCTGTACAGAGCCTGTCTTCTTTCCAAGCTCCTTTTGAAACACCTGTGAGACACGCATACACACAAACACTTCAAGTACAATGCAGGGTTTTGTTTTTTTTTTGGTGCTTGCACATATGCAACCTTTAGTCTATTTGAGTTGAACCCTGGTGTGTTTTCTTTATTGGTTCTTTATTAGTTTTGTGCTTGTGAGAACACAGCAATCATACTCGGGTGCAGGCCGTGACCGTCTGAGGAAGATGGTCTCAGTCCGGTTCCAAGAGAACTGTAGTTAGGTTAGATTCCAGTGAGAAAGCGATTCAACCCTTTAATGACCCAACTGCAGGAACTGAACCAAAAATGCAGTGTGTTTAGGGTTATGGGCAAATACGCTATATGGCCAAAAGTATGTGGACACCTGACCATCACCATATGTGCTTTCTGAACATCCCATTCCAGATTTAATCCCCCCTTTGATGTTATAATAATCTTCTGGGAAGGCTTTCCACTAGATTATGGAGCATGGCTGTGGGGATTTACCCCATTGATGTCAGGTAAGGATGGGTGGAGTAGGCATTTCAATTCATCCCAAAGGTGTTCTGTGGTGTTGCGGTCAGGGCTCTGTGCAGGCCCCTGGAGTTTTTCCACACCAACATCAGCAAACCATGTCTTTATGAGCCTTACTTTGTGCACAGGGGCCTTGTCATACTGGAGCATGTTTGGACCCTTAGTGCCATTGAAGAGAAATTGTAATGTGACAGCATACAAAGGCATTCTATACAACTGTGTGCTTCCAAATTTGTGGCAACAGTTCAGGGAAGGCCCATATATGGGTATGATGGTCAGGTGTTCACAAACTTTTGGCCATATAGTGTATTTTTTGTAGATCCAGAATGCTAAATTGACCCGTGGGCCAAAGGACGGAGCTGTAGTGCTGCAGAACTGCCACGTGTTCTGGATGTTTGGGCTGATGGAAGAAGAGATAAATGAAATGCTGGATGCAATACATTAAATGTTTTAAACTAGTTATGTATATAAATTATCTAATGATTTAGTGCTGGCTCTGTGATTTCTACATGCTCTCAGCAAAGATTTGTTTACTTTTTTCAGTCGCCATATTTCTTACCAGTGAATGAAAGAGTATTTACAAGCATGTTTTCAGTCCTTAATGCCACTTAGCCAATATTTTATTTCTGCATTTTGGTTCATGTAATGATGTGCAGTGTAAAACCAAATCAAACAGCAAACAAGCCAAAAGTATCAGTTTCACTCTGAATCAAACGCTAACCCCCACTCAAATGTGAACCCTTTGGCACAATTCTGTCTCTCAAGTTTAAATCCAATCCAGAAAACAAAGAATTTGATCAGGACTGATTAGGATGAAAGAGGAATAGACGTATCTAAGAACACTGCAGATTCAGTAATCTGAGCCCAAGGCCCTTCCATTTGAGCAGCTCAACCCTAAATCAGAAAGGCCAAAAGAGGCTCACGTGAAGGGGGAAAGAAAAGTGGGGATGAAGCTTTGTTCAGTGACTAATCTATTTTTGTCTAATTGAAACCTGCAGTGACAAACTTGGACAAGAGGCAGAGGGAAAGAAAACTGAAATTCTCAAACCATAACAGAATCAAGAAGGCCCAAAAATAGAAGCACATAAAGGAAACTAGACTATTACGGCATACAAAACAGAAATACAATACAATAATTAGTCATCCTGTCTAATTCTGTATTAGACTAATTGAGAATTTTTTTTAAATGTGCGTTACAGTGAAACATTTACACACAGTCAGTGTGTGAGGGGCAGCAGTACCTTGTGGCTATCGATGAGGTTCAGCACCAAATCGATGTCTCCATGCACAGGCTGGTCCTCTGCCAGCTGCGGCTCTATTTTATAAAGCCAGTCAATCAGAGCCTGCAGAGCATCAGTGAACTGGCCTGAAAACAGCAGAGCCTCCTCCAACTTGTTCTGCCTGTGAGAAAATAATATTTGAAGTGAAATACTTGCACTTATAACAAATCAAAGCAAAATATATATATATATATATATCGATATATATATATATATATATATATATATATATATATATATATATATATATATATATATATATATATTGATATATATATATATCAAATAATTGCAAACACAACCCTGACCATGGTCATCCCAGTCCCCTGACCTGAAACCCATAGAAAACCTGTGGGGTGAACTGAAGAGGAGAGTCCACCAGCGTGGACCTAGAAATGTGAAGGATCCGGAGAGATTCTGTATTCTGTTTTTGTGTATATCTCATACTAAATAGTTTTAGATCTTCAAACGAAATACAACGTAAAACAAAGGCAACCTGCGTAAACACATTACAGTTTGTAATTTTTAAAAATTATTATTATTATTTTATTTTTTATTACCAAAAAAAATATCCAACACCTATCACACATGCCCCCTTAAACTTAAAATCTGGTTGTGCCACCTTTAGTAGCAATAACTGGAGATCAGTATTTCACAGTCCTGTTTTGGAATTTTGTCCCACTCTTCTTTGCAGTACTGCTTTAGGTCAGCCACACTGGAGGGTTTTTGAGCATGAACTTACAGACTGAAGACCAGATATTCTCCTTTAGGATTTTCTGATAGAGAGCAGAATTTGTGATTCCCTCAGTTATTGCAAGTTGCCCAGACCCTGAAGCAGCAAAGCATCCCCACACCATCACACTACCACCACCATGCTTGACCGTAGGTATGATGTTCTTTTTGTGGGATTCGGTGCTTGGAAGACAGGGGTCCCGTTACATCTGGCATAAATCAAACAGTTCCACTTTTGACTCATCAGTCCACAGAACATTTTCCCAAAAGGTTTGAGGATCATCAAGGTGTGCTTTGGCAAAATTCAGATGATTGTTAATGTTCTTCTGGGTTAGCAGTGGTTTTCACCTTGCCACTCTTCTATGGATACCATTTTTCCCCAGTGTCTTTCTGATGGTGGAATCATGAACAGTGACCTTTATTGATGGAAGAGAGGCCTGTATTTCCTTTGATGTTGTCCTTGGCTCTTTTCTGACTTACTGGATGAGTAGTTACTGTGCTCTTGGAGGGATTTTGGAAGGTCGGCCAATTCTGGGAGGTTCACTACTGTGCCGAGTTTTTCCATTTGGAGATAATGGCTCTCACCATGGTCCTTTTGAGTCCCAGAGCCTTTGAAAAAGCTTTGTAACCCTTCCCTGGCTAATGTATTTCAATCACCTTCTTCCTCCTCATTTCTGGAATTTCTTTCAATTTTGGCAGTGTGTTACTGAACCAACTTCATGCTGTAGAAAAAGTTCCATTTAAGTATTGATTTGAGTGAACAGGGTTTGCAGTAATCAGGCCTGATTGCGTCTAGTCCAGCTGAACCCCATTATGAATTCAGTTTCATAGATTTGAGGAATTAGTAACTATGGGGGCAAATAAATTTCACACAGGCCCAGTTGGTATTGGATAAGTTTTTTGCTTCAATAAATAAAAATTTTCATTTAAAAACTGTTTCACTACAAAGAAAACCCCTTGAATTCTGTTTATATGGTAAGGCAGTGGATATCTTCAGCTTATAGAATATAAACATACCTTTCTACAGACTTGCCACAAATCGTGTCCCATTTGTCTCTAAGCTCACAGAGCATGTCGTCCAGTTTCTGCTTGTCATCCTGGAGTGAGGTCTTATCCTTCAAGGCTCGGCCTGTGCGGCTGGTGGTGTCGTACACGGAATGCTTGGCACCCAGGGCCTTCTGGAACTCCTAAAGGAGTCAGTGAACAGAGAGCCAGGGTTAACGTTTAGCCTCAAGGACACACAGTGAAACCAGCAGGTTTGATATGTGGCTGATTGGGGTTAGATGGCACAGCTGAGTGGACAGTATGTGAAGGGATCTGCTGAGTCCACACTGCTGAGCTGTTAATTACATGGCACTGTACTCTCCTCTCTACTGTCAACAACCCTGAGTCATGCTACTTTTAGAAAAGAATAGCAGCAGTAATAGAATCAGTAGACAATATTAATGATTTTCTTTCTAGGTAAAAAATGTAAATGATTTTCCTTATTATGTGGGGCAAAAGGCATGTGCAAGCAAAACGATACAATTCCACTGTGTAAAGATAAGAACGTGACAACGTAACAGAGTCGCAAATCAGAGCTAGGCTAAATGTACTAAATGTAAATGTGTTTTGAGTGTTTCGGGTGTGTCTGCTTATTAAAGACTACGTTTTGTTTAAATAATCACAGAACAACTAATTAACAACTGTAAAAAAAAATAAGTGCATAATCTTCGGCCTCACTCAATGCCTTTAGGTCTTTTTTGTGAGTCAGTTATTGTTAATCAAGGTTTTTTTTAATCAAGGTAAATTGTGGTTTTGGGGGAAAAAAAAAAAAAAAAAAAAAAAAAAAAAAAAAATCTATCACAAAGTGAGACAGTATACACTGTTTTAATGCCAAATGGGACAGAAGATTCTGAAAGTTCTCGTCCTATCTGTGTGAGGGAGTGATTCCATAACAGGAAATAACACAGCAACCGAAATGAGAGAGAGCAGCTGGTTTAAGCCATGATTCATGCCATGCTGGAAAGTAGTTCACTACTTCATTACAGATGTTTAAACGGAAACGGTTAAGACGCACAAAGGTGCAGAACATCAGCAGGATTCTGTGCAGTGTGTAATTATTGGTTTACAAAGCGAAAGGGTGTGGTGAGATCTAGTCACCTTGTGCTGAGCCAGCTGCATTTTGATCTTGTCAGGGTCATTAGCGATCTCCAGCTCAGAGTCCAGAGCTCTCTCTGACTCCTCCAGCCACTCCATCAGCTTCGTCCAGCTCTCATGGAACTGCAGGAAGATCAACACATTTCGTTTTATTTAATGACTTCTGTATTTCACTATAGGCAATTCTGTTGCTAGTTCAGGTTTGAGGTGAACTTCATTCTGAGGTGAACTGCACCATCAAACAGACCCTACAGTATTTGTGGACTGATGAGATAGATGTTGTATATAATGGATGTTTAATGTGCTTCCATCTCAGGCTCTATGTAGCATAATGGCAGTAAAATCTTAGCCCTAATATTACATCTCTGTCTGAATAGATAGCATTTATTACCAAATACAGGATGTATATGTTTTGATTGACTTTATACCCAAAGTAAAATAATAGTAACTTTTTATTTATTTTATTTATTTTACACTTTTTTAGTTCCATACCTGCTTTGCACGTTTCCTCGCATCGTCCAGCAGGCGTCCTCGCTCCACCAAACGCTGCACTACTTTGTCCCAGCGGCTTTGTACACTTAGGAGCAGGTTTTTAATCAGGACCACATCCTGCTTCTGGCTGAAGTATTTCAGATGGGTGCCTGTCTTATCCAGCTCAATGATTTGATCTCGGTGTGAGTTGACCTCAGTTGCAAAGATCTGTTGAGAAACATGGGAGAAGCTAGGTGGACAGAGCTGGGACAAGGACGAAACGAATGGGCTGAAGCAAATGTGAAACTCAAAAGATTTCCTGGGTGACTTCAGTAATATTGCAAAGATTCATCAGTGTTTACATACAACTAATTGAAAATAAAAATTATTTATTATATCAAATATACATTTTTTTTTAATCATCAATCAAATAAAGCTCAATCAGAAAGATTAGATTTACTCACGTACCTTATGTTCATCAATCTGGAACAAGATAGTTTCCAGGATGAGGGAGGCTGGAGAGACCATGTTGAGGGTCTGCTCTGCTTGAGTCAGCCAATTAATGAAGTCCTGCAGAGAATTATGAAAATCTGTGGCCATCGCTAATGCCTCTTCCAGTTTCACCTAGATACAACAAACACACACACACAGAGACTGATTTATTCATTCAAGCCATAATTACATCAGCACAACCAAAATAGCATCAAGATCTCCTTGTGATTGAACAGGGAGAGGAAGTGTTGAACTCTCCATGCTATAATGACAAATAAAAGAGGATGTGTAGAAGAAACATTTCCCCTGCAGGCACAAAAACAATGTCCTTTGATTCAATATTCAATAGTGTGACTCACACGGTGCATCTGGTACACAGCGGCTTTCTTAACTGAAAGCCGAGGAGCCTTGGAAAACCTTTAATTATATTAAACGAGTGGCTTCACTGAGCTCTCTGGAAAGTACCTTGAAATATATATGGCGTTTAAATAAACAAAACAATGTCTTCAAGTTTGTGTTCAGAATACATTCTTTAATTCTGATACATCATATCATTAGATCTGGGTTAAGAACATCTCTGGACCAAACCACGCCAAGGTGTGAGACAGTCCGTAATAAGCACTGACATATGACACACTTCACAAACGGAGCATTATGTTTCATTTGGATTCCCAAACTTGCCCTAGACAGCCACCCCAACACCTTATGACCACATTCGCACTGACATCACCACAATTCACATCTTTGTGATCAGACCTGAAGCTGCATGAATGGACCATTTCCTTCATGGTATCTATAGCTGCTTGAGTGTTTTGTTTTGTTGTTTTTTAAATGCAGCACTCACCTTCTTCTCAGCCACTTTGGCCTGCACACATTCCCACTTTTCTTGAAGGTTGTGGAGGTCCTGCTCAGTACTGCTGTCCTGGTTCTCCTGGGTCATGGCTATCAGCTGCTGACCTCTGTGAAGAAGCTTCTGGTAGAGGTCTTCCTTCACCTCTATTGCACTACATAACTCCTACACACACACAAAAGACAATGTTTTTAGAGACAAATCTCTCTTTCTTCAGCCTCCTGAAAAGGAAGGACATCAGGCATTACTGAAACTCTATTGTAGACATTTTACATTTACAATAACCAAGAGATAAGAGTAAGTTATCACAGAGCTGGACTGATTTATTGGAATGCTCTACATCCTTTAAAGGGCAAAACTTAGAAAAGTCATTTGTCCTCATCTGTCCATTTTTACTTATTGCTACAACACCTGTTTCACACATGATCCATATGCAGTACGTATTTTTTCCATGCCCATGTTATCAGGTTAGAGCGTTCACACTGCTCACGGATGCGGCGTGACAAATACATTGCAGGAGTGGGGCAGCGATTGTTTCCGCACCGAATCTATTTTTGGTGTACTGCACGTGCTGAATTAAAATGATTGCGCATTGTTTGTGGTCAAAATAACACGGATTGACACGAAAATGCAGTAATTTCACCATAAATGCATATAAGTAAAGTATAATACTGTTTTTAAACAGTCATCTTATTACTTTAAGCCCAGGGAAAACCAAAAGCTTTAAAGAAAAAAAAAAAGCTTTACTTTAAAGCAAAGAAAACCAAAACATTTACCAGGAGTTGCAAAAATATCTAACGCGGTCAAAATGATATCTAAAGTATATTGTTTTCAATGTGAAATACACTACACAGCTTGTTATACTATGTGTGGGTGAGGACGGGGTGAGGGGAGACACTCGCATCTCAGCAGAAAGCAGCAGTCACGTGACAAGCTGGTGGTGGGAGAAAGTTGTGTATGACCTGCAGGATTTGTTGTATAAAGATTAAATGAAAAGAAAAGACGTGGGAGGCAGTTTCCTCGGCTGTTTGTGTGGTTGGGAAGTCTTCATGTAAAATGTTTGCGATACTACCTTTTCACGTAAGAGAAGTACCATGTTTAAATGTTTTGCCTCTTGCTTGAGCAAGGTAATATGTAAATCTATATAGAAGATTACGTTGTTTATATTTATTGTGTTCAAACATGAATACGTCTAGGAAAGATTTTATTACTGTGTTGCTTTAAACTTCATTCAAAGTCCGTACCGCAAACGGATCATGTGTGAAACAAGCAGATGTTCATGCAACTAATTATTATAATTATTATTATTATTATTATGTATTAGCTGGTTCACAAAGAATGAGTTAAAAATACAACGTTTTACAGTCTGGACTGTAAAAAAAAAAGAGCCCCCCAGAATAAAGACCCAATAAACATATGCTCTGAATGTACTCTCTTTAAGTCTGGCTTTATTGAAGCCTCTGAACACGCTCAATCTAAATTGTTATTTTCATGACCGTTAACCAAAAAAGCTCTGTATTGAGTGTGATAAAAATGTGTTCAAGCTTGCCATCAGCAGCAGGCCTTTTGGAGGCTTAAATACATACCAGATGGGTTTTAAGCTGCTCGCGGGCCGTGTCTGGTAGGCCTCCAACTGCTTTTGATGTTAACAGCTGACATTCTGTGTCTTTCAGCCATTGTTGCATATCTTCAATCTCCCCATGGAAACCTTGGGCCTAGAACACAATGCAGCTAATGTCACAACAACGGAGTCTGCATTATTCCAATTAGTGCAGGTTATTAAGCGTGAAAAGAAGTTTAGATTAAAATGGATGCTTTCATATTTATCCAGGATGCATTTTTTAAAAAAAAATTTTTAAAGGCAAGTTAGTGAGACTTTACAGCTTCTCACATATCGTCCGGGTCAGCATTCAATAGTTACTGGCTTGTACTGCATCAATGTTCACTCGGTTCTGAACGTGAAAATATTCTTTTCATAGGGAATTAAATTATTATTTATGTACTAATAATGTATTAATCAGCTAGTAATGTATTAATATAGAAGCTGAGTTAATAATTAAAATTGAAATAAAAAAGAAATCAGAAATGCTGCCTAAGAAACCTGAGAGCTACTCAAACACTGCTAGTAATCTTCAGCGTCTAATTCAGCTCTCTCCATAAACAGTTATGGGTCATATTCAGAGTTCAGTAAGTGAGCAGTTAATCCCAAAATTGTGCACAGGATTCAGACCTCAGACGTAACTAAGTATATAGTTAAGCACTATGCAGAAGTTGTGTGAGAACAGCGGAGAAGGCAGAATTTGGCCAAAACAAAGGGGTGTGTCTCGGTTACGCGTGATTCTTCTAAATTAGAGACACTGCTTATCTCATTATCTCAAGGACCAAATTTGTACGCGTAGAAACGGCTGAGTAGGACCTGGAGTAAGGCAATGTCCAGAAGCTGCCTCCTCTGCTCAGTCTTCTCCAGGATGCTTGTCCAACGTTGGTTAAGGTTTTCCAGCTTGCTCTGCAGGCCACACGCCTCCTCTCCTGCACTGGACTCCATCAAATCTCTGCCAGCTTTGTTCACTGCTTCCACTGTGGTCTTATGGGCCAGTACATCATTATGCAGCACCTGATGGTTAAAGAGGACATTTGTATTGTTTGCTCAAAATAAAAGGCAGATTTCATGGCAAAGAACCCGAAATAATGATAAACTTAGCAAATAAATAATTATAAACTTAGAAACATTTTGTTGGCTGGTGACTGAGGTCATTTCCCAGGCACATGTTTGCTACATAAATATAATTACAGATTGCATTACATTTTAATTACATATATGTTGTATATTTTGAATGAACTTACATGGTGTTTGGCAAGTTCTATCTCTATAGCTTTGGGATCGCCACTGGTTTTCTTCTGTCCACTAAGCAGCTCTTCAGTATGAGTCAGCCAGGCCAAAAGCTCATCCAGAGCATGCTGGAACTGCCCTAATGCCAACAAGGCTCCCTCCAGCTTGTGCTGTAATGCAGACGAGACATCCGTAGTCGGTAAAGATACAGAGACAGATGGCAAGCCAAGCATGAGGAGCATAAATGACACCAGAATGCAACAGGTTAGCACTTCACCTGTCTATTGATGGCCTTCTCGTCCAGGTTGTCCCAAAGCATTTTTAGTTCGCTCATCGGCTCCTGAATGGCAACGCGGTCTGCTTCCTCCAGAACTTTTTTCAGTAGCAGTCCTGCCTGGTGATTCAGCCTCTCCATCTCAATCTGAAGCTGGTATCCCTCACCTTTGAACTCCTGTCGAAATACAGACATTGGGAAAAATAAGATGAAGCATGTTTCAACATCTCTTCATCGTATAATCCTTAAAAATATGGATATGCCCATAGTTCAACAATAATGGGATGGTCAGTGGTTCAGGTTTGTTTAACTCTCACTAGACAATGCACCTTTTGAACTACTTGTGGGAGAGTACATGAAATGATAGTCCTCTGAATAAACACAGCTGGTATCTGGCCAGTATGCTCACAAATAAACAAAAAAAAGGACAAGGCACGGCTGGGTGTGATCATGGACACATGTTTACATGCTTTGATCTGTATAAACCGGGAAATCCATACGATGAAGCATGGGAAAGGAATACACCTTGAGCTCCTCAATCTGCTGTTTCACTGTTTCCAGGTCTGTGCCCACAGGTGACATGGAATCCAGTTTACTCTCCAAAATATCCACCCAGTCAAACATGCCCTGTAGTAGAAGAATGAAATGTTATTGACATGTATTTACACAATGTATATTTAGGGTGCATTGTGACCTGTGATTTCAGTCAAGAAGCTCAGATAATAGAGACATGGGAAAACTGGGCCACGCCTTACCCTATTCAAGTTGCGAGTCTGCGGTACAATATGTCATGCTTTCCTATGCCTCGTCAGCTTTTATTCATTGAAAGGTTTTGAGTAAATGCTAATTAAATTAAAACAGGTGTGATACATTTTTTCCAGCTGAACCCAACATTAATCACTTGCCTTAAGTAAGAGACTTTAACTTTTGTAATAGAATATCAAAATGTGTTACTTTAAGCATGTTACTATTCCGTTTGCCTTTTTTTGTATTTATTCTAACAATATTTTTACTTTAATGTGATGTTGAAATTCCGATCGGTCTTAGGACCCCCTGCAATACCATGATGAACCCCTAGGGATCCAGGGAAACCTTGGATTACAGTAAACGGTGTTTACCGCCCATTTGGTAACAGCGCATTGCAATATGCTGTAATAGCTGAGTACTGAAGAAAACAAATGAATAATGTAGTATTTCAGACTCCTACGGAAATAATGCGGAGTTACGATGCCACTAGCTATGTTTACATGTATCCTAATAATCTATTACTAATTCATTTAATAACTCAACTGGAATAAAAACTCTTCATGTACACACCTAAATCAGAGCGTGTGATCTGAATCAAATTTATATTTGATTAAAGAATAACTGCTGTGTAAATACTTGACTCCAATTTCTGTCATCTTGACATTATGAATATGTTTCACTGAGACTGATATCACTTAAGACTTGATTTAAAATATGAAATGAACATGACTTCTGCGTAACTAACATGCTGAATTCATGTGACTCTTCTGGCTTGTTGTTTTGGTAACAATGGCACTACATGGGTGTACATTCGGGCTGGATAAATGGAGATTTTTAATACTTTGTTGAGTTACTGTTGTTGCGGGGGGGAGGATTCCGAGTCATTCTGTGGCACACTGTACCTGAAGACCATCCTGGAACTGTACAGCAGACTGCATGGCCTCCTCCAGTCGGTCCACTCGCTCCTTCCAGGTCTTATTCAGAGTCTCCCATGCCACGTTCACCTAGCAAGCAGATATGGTTTGAATTAAAATGACACATGGACATTTCTAAAGCAGTGAGAACGTCATACAGGATCAACAAAAAATCAATAAGGTATAATAAAAATATTCTGATTATAGGCAATGGTAATTTATTACATAATATTGCTGAAGATGAATATGATGTGCTGGCATACAGGTGTATATTCATATACACTGTCTTTCCCATTCAAATTTTCTAACCAGTAATGTAATAAAAGTTCTGTGTACAGTGCTGTGAAAAAGTATTTGCCCCAACCTGATTTCTATTGTTTGTGTATAACCTCATACT
Source organism: Ictalurus punctatus (assembly GCF_001660625.3). Classification (NCBI taxonomy): domain Eukaryota; kingdom Metazoa; phylum Chordata; class Actinopteri; order Siluriformes; family Ictaluridae; genus Ictalurus; species Ictalurus punctatus. The sequence continues at coordinate 6,583,113 of NC_030418.2, read as the reverse complement.
AAATTGTTTCAAAAATTAAACCAAAGGCAACCGGAATAAACACAAAATACAGCTTTTAAATGATAATCTTATATACTGAAGCAAAAAAAGTTCTCCAATACCAACTGTGTGAAAATGTATTTGCCCCCGTAGTGACTAATTCGCCGAAATCTGTGAAACTGTATTCATAAAGGGTCCATGGCCGTAGATTTGGTTTGAACATGGTAGGGGATAATTACTCTCTGCTTATTTATCTTTCGATCTTTATAAGACGTTGAATTACTGATTGGAAGGTCGTGAGTTCAAATCCCAGCACTGCCGAGCTGTCACTGCTGGGCCCCTGGGCAAGGCCCTTAACCCTCAACTGCTCAGCTGTATAAATGAGAAAATTGTAAGTCGCTCTGGATAAGGGCGTCTGCCAAATGCCATAAATGTAAATGTCTAATCTCTCTATGTATCGTCCACAAGCATTTATGGTCAAAAGATTGTTTAGGTAAAAAAATTACACACAGCATAATAACAGTCCAAATGATTACAGACTGTAACTTAAAAACTTGTACACATCTTTTAGTGTGAACAACCTTGTTGTTGATAATAATGGGGTACAATAAGTAAAATAAAATGTAGCTAACATAACACAATGTATGTAGGTGTTGGAAAAAAAAATAATGCTTTAATTAAATAATAATAATAATAATAATAATAATAATAATAATAATAATAATATAAACTGTATCGTGTGTTTACTCGGGTTGTCTTTGTTTTATGTTGCATTTTGTTTGAAGATCTAAAACTAGTTAGTATGAGATTTACACAAAAACAGAAGAAATCAAACACTTTCACAGCACTGTATGCTTCTTCAAACAGCTTGTCTGATGTTACCTCATCGATGCTCTTTTTGATAACAGGCTTGTCTGGTTCTCCACAGGCTGTCATCAGCTCTGCTCCTAGATTCTGGACCACGTTCAGTTCCTCCTGAAGACCGTCAATCTCCTCTCGGTACCCCTGTAGACAGTCAAGTCCACCGTGACAACAGTACATGAAATAAGGAAGCATAAACAGGCCAATTCCTATTAAAACACATATACATGTGAAATATAACTGCTGTAATCCTCATTTCCTGTTCACTAATAACCAATACATTTGCATCTGAGTAGTACAGACTTTTTTTCCCCCAAAAAAATGTTCATTAGACATTGAACCAAGTAGTATAATTATCATACTCAGTACTGTTTGACTGTTAGAATGGACATTTTTAACCTAAGCTGTACATAAGCACTAAGAGCTCACTAACCTCCACAGACTCCTGTTGCTGTTTAACAACGGAGGGGTCGACTCCAGGTTCCTCCAGGTCTTTCATCAAGTCCTGTGTGTCTTTGATGGTGATGATGAGAGCACAGTGCTCACACCAGAACTTCTCAGCCAGGTCCATCACATCCAGAAGTTTAGCCTCCCTCTCATCCAGCAGAGCATGGATATCATGCCACACAAATACCATCTGATCCAGTTTGTCTTGTACAGCTTTGAGAAAAATAAATAAATATTCGCCATTAGATGACTGCAGAGTAGTATTATTATTATTTTCGGAAAATAAATGCTTACCTTTGGCTGACAGGTCTTTGTCTGCGCCCTCTGAGCGAGTGATCATGTCCTCTCCTCGCTGCTTCAGCGTTTCATAAGATGGTTGCAGTTTCTCCAAGTCCACGTTCACAGCTTTGTTCTCAGAAATCTGCTCACGAATCTTCTCCACTTCCACGGAGATGGAGGGCGGCTGGCGCAAACGCTCCGCTATACGATTCAGAGACTCCAGCATTGGGTCGATCTTATCATGGAACTGGGAGGGGGGGAAATGGCAACGTTAAAAGAGCAAATTTCCAACCACCAGTTGAAATATTACAGCTGAATCCTAAGCACTGGGGCAATCAGGCAGTGGTCACGTCTTTCAACAGAACCAATTAGGACACCTTTCACTATAGCAGGTAATCAGTTGTAGGCATGTTTGTTGGGAAGTTTCTTAGAGGAAACTGTATGGTCAGGCCTCGCATTTTCTCCTACTCATATCAGTGAGTTCATGACTGAGACATCCTTTGCTGCTGAAAACAGGCTACACGGGGTTTTCATCAAAGGGTTCTCACAGCACACTTCATTAACAAGCTGTCACTTGTGTTGGTAGGACATGAAAGACCTTATTGAGACTTGACTTACTAAAGATAAGATTAACAGCAGCTATTTTGGAGACGCATTCTGACGGGAGCATACAGAAACTGAGGCAATGAACATTTAATTAAACTAGGGGCTCTCAAACTCCCGAGACTCCACAATGAGAACCGTGACTTTAAACTATCTATATGTATAATCAACTAATGCTCTTTGTCACTGGGTTGATTTAAAATGAAGCTGGGCCCCACATGAAAGAAAGTGAAAACGTGAAGCACAAGGCAAAGCAAATACATACAAGGAATAATACACTGCTGTTTTAGTAATGAAGCTCAATAGAGAACAGAATCAAGACCCCAGACAAACCTGAGTAGACTGAGAGATGGCCTCATCCAGGGCTGCAGCTCTCTGCTTAACATCTGCTTTAAGCTGTGCATACAACTTGTCTGTGGCCTGGAATTTCTCCCTGATGGACTCGCCCTCCAGTGGACTGATCTCCACCAGCTGAGGGCCCGTTTTGTTCATCTTGTCTATGTGCGGCTTATGCTCTGCAATCAACTCCCTCAGTTGCTAAAAGTAAAAAATATACAATTTAAAAGGGATATGACACATTTCTGTTTAGCAATACTGTTCATCTATTAAAAATCTAAACAATATTTATGGCACAATACACCCAAAAAGCCTACTAATGACAGGTCTCAAAAACAAGGCCAACATTTCTGTTTATGTACTAAGACTAGTCTTTTTATATAATTTTTTTTACCTTGTTATTCTGAACTCAAAATGACCTGAACATGATCTTTATAGAATAAAACAGAAGCACCCAACTTTCATTATGAATTCGCCAGTAGTTCCCATGTTAATTTAGCAAAAAAAAAAAAAGTGGCTCAAACAGAAAATGTTTCAAATAGGACAAGGCAGATCTGCTCGAACGGTGTTTATTGATATGGTAGTTGGGCTACCCATCCTGGGCTCTCCTGAAATTTCTTACCCGCAGTTCCTCTTGTTGCTGTCTGAGTGTGTCATATTCGATGGCAGGTGACGGGAGGTGGGTGAAGTTGGCCTGGGTCTCCTGCAGCCATGGCCACAACTCCTCATAAGTCTCCCAGAACTGGCAGGCCAGGGAGTGCGCTCTCTCCAGCTGCAGACAGCGCTCCGAGTTCAACTGACTCACCATGTTGTACTTCTCCATGAGAGCCTGGATCTTAGCCTGAACAACACAGTCACACTGGTCGCATCCCAAACAAATCTGGTATTTAAATGTAATCATAATTTTAGCTCATATTTATTTACATTAAAGTTGTTGTTTTTTTTCACCTTTAGAGCTTGTTTCTCAGTCTCGTCTTTGCTTTCCATTATCGCCTCGCCTGTCTTAGTGATATCATCCACGGCATCTTTATGCCTCATAATGTCCATGGAGAAGCCCTTGAACGCAGAGAGAACTTGTGTTGATGGCATGTGCCACACATACAGTACACATGTTTGCAGTTTGTGTTTGTGGTGAGTACACCTCTAATGACCCAAAGGCATCAGACTGACCTTTTGAGCCTGCAGCTGAGCAGTGGTGTGTTCTGCCTCCAGCTTGATGTCCCCTAGAGATGACAACTTCTTCTCTGCTTCAGTCAGCCAGGCTAATTCAGTGTCTGCAGCCTGCTCAAACTAAACAGCAGAACCCATGTGCATTAGCCACTATTATTAAAATGTATTCAAAACAAAGTGATCGTGGGGCAACTTCATTACAAATCACTAAATGTCATATTTAGAAATATTTTACTGTAAAACACACACATACACAATGTATATACACTGCAATCTCTCTATCCAGTCACTGAATTTTTAGAATTACAAAAATAGTAGATTATGCAATGAAGCCCTATTAAAGGTCTGATAAAGACTGGCCTGTTATCACAGCAAAAGCAACAAGCAATCAGTAGCCTCTCACAAGAAATCTGTTGGAGTTGGTCTATATTGTTAGTATTTACATATTTGCAGCACCTTACCTGCTGCGATTTTAAGATGGCGGCTCCTGTCTGGTCCACATGCTGAGAGATGGCATCACTTGCTGACCTATAGCGCTCGTTGTCCTCTGTGATCAGTTTATCAAGCCCCTCTCGGGCACGCCAGGGCACCAGCTCTAGCAGAGCGTTGCTGACTTCATTCAGCTTATCTACTACTGACTTGTGCTCTTGAACCTCCTTCATTAATGCCTAGTCATGAAACACAGTCAGTAAATGTAAATGCTGTAGATATCAGTAATGTGTACTTGTACTGATTCACACTCAAGCTACTGTGCACTAAAACTTAATACCTTTGACAAACACATCCTACAATAGTAGCATAACTGAAAGAAGTATGTCACCCAAAATTGCTCAAAGGTTAAAGAAGAAAAAAGTTCTCCTCGGTTATATTTAGACCCAATCTGATCTAGCTTCCCTTCCCTTTTCAGCAACGGGCCTCTTTCGAAGCTGAAGGAGTGTACTCACTTTCTGCCTCTCTTGCACCTGAGTGAGTTGCTCTCCCACTGGTTCCTGTGCTCCAAACGTGGCCAATTCAGACTCCACCTTCTCCAACCAGAAGCACAGCTCCTCATGCGTGTGTTGTACCTTGTTAGCCAGCGACAGGGCCTTGTCCAGGGTCTTCATTACATCATTGCTCATTGTGCTAATGTCAGCGTATCTTGTCTTTATTCCGTCCAGTTTGCCCTGAATGATGACAACTTCATCGCCTGCACAGAAAAAGGAGGGCTTGAAACAGTTAGGTCAGTTGCCTGACCTGGAAAAATGCACTCTTGAATTGAAGTCTATTCCAAAACTAAATGTTAATATAAAAATTATGTCATTTCCTTGCTTTGTTCACTTTCAGGCCATTCATTAATATGCAATTTAAAAAAAAAAATTTTTTAAACTAGGAACAGAAATAGTGAAGCTATAGCTTAAAACTGTAATATTTAATCACTTGTTATATAAAGTAAAGTATAAAACAGAGTGGTGTGATACAGGAAAACACCAATGTGGATTATTTTCCTACAATCACATGTCATGAAGTGTTTAATTCCTCTTATTCCATAACATTTTACCAAAGCTTTTGTTATTCATTTATAGTTCTATTAATCAACAGGTTATTTCCTGTCATCACTTATAGCAGCTATAATTAGTTGTTTTTTTCACCATCCTCTCTTTTTTGTCTTTCACTTGTTATGTTGCAGAGAAACCACAAAGCCCTCCTTCCTGAAGATTATCCCACATCAGGATTATCCCTCTTCAAAGCCCTAGCACTAGAGAGTCCTTCCAAAAAAATACATATTTTCTCTCAGACGTGAGCTAAATAGAACTCTCACTAAATAAACATCTTATAGAAAACACTTTTAAATCCATTTACGTGGAGTGTCTGCCATAAACAGTCCTGTCTTTACAAAGTTGTTATTATTGAAACAGTAACATGTTAGGTACATATTAATACAAACAACCAGAATTGAGTAATCAACAAGCGCTGTGGTATAATAAGTTAACAAATACTTAAGATTAAATATTAAATGTGAATGACGTATAGAAATGAATGCATTAAAGTGTGTGTGTGTGTGTGTGTGTGTGTGTGAGATGGGCCTTGCCTGTGGTCTGTTTGAGCAGCTCAAGTCCATTCTGAAGGGCCTGTTCAACATGCTGTCTCCTTAATTCAATATCCTCATGAAGTGCCTAAAAACAGCACACTCGAATTAACAGCAGTCATACATAACAAAATGACCACACACCAATTAACTAAACACGTAAATCATATCAATGAAACCAATGAAGTATAAATTAATGATGATGGTTTTTAAAATAATGAAGACTGAAGAGGAGGAGGTCTGTTCTACCAGCTGGTCCGCATGCTGTTTAGCCAGTACGGCTGGTGTATAGTCCTGGACAGAGATGTGGCTCAGTCTGCCGTGTATTTCGTCCAGCCAGTTCATGAGTGCCACTTCGTCCTCTCCAAACAGCCGCGCATTAGCCAGGGCCCGCTGCAGCAGCTCGGCCTTTGTTCGGCAGCGTTCCTGCAACTCGATGTAGCCGCCCTGAATGCTGTCCAGTTTAGCCTGGACGAGTTCTTTATCATCCACGCAGATGAGTGACCGCAGAGCCTGGCCAAGACTCACTGCCTGGCACAAGCTCTTACTGCGCCCTATAATCTCCTCCTCTAAAGCCTGATTAGCAGGAATGTCAAACGGAGTAGATGGGGTGAAACGTATGGGTGGAGGGATGATGATCCCAACATAAAGAGAACGAGAAACATCAAGAGAAAATTAACATAAAAACAAAATCAAATATAAAGAACACAAAGGGATAAAGAATAAATGGAACAGTAGCATAAAGCTACTGCAAAAGAATCAAAGCAGATGGGTCTTTAGAATGAACTACTCGTAACAGGCTAAGCGAAACAGTATCGCAGTTATGCATGTACCTTATGTTGGGAGATCTGCTCTTCAAGTTTAGAGGTCTGAGTACCAATGGGCTCGGAACCGGCCAGGCATTTCTCTGTAACAGTGAGCCACTCTGTTAGCGGCTCAAGGGTCTCATGGAACTGTTGGGCCACCCCCAAAATGCTCTCCAACTGCTTGCGTCTACCAGGGGGAAAAAAACACAATGGTCCAACATACATAATCAGTAACTAACAGTGAATATAGAAACCTAAAATCCACAACAACAACATGGTCTTTACCATGGCATTGTGTTATACCCATAACAGAACACAGTGCCCATGCCATATTTAGATAACCATGTGTCACAGTTTGGTCATAAATGTTTCTCACAGCCTTCCATTCACTAACGTAACCTTAACTGTTACAATATTGCAGTCTACTTAGGTCTAATTATACTGTATCAACGCTCTCGCTTGTGAGTCCAGTGTAATCATACTCAAAAAGAAAAGAAAAAAAAAAAATAATAATAATTAAAGATTTATATCTGTATATATCATTTCAGTTCAGTTCCCTAATCCTCCAGCTATTTTTCTAAAAAAAAAAATAAATAATAATTATTATTATTCATAGATTAATTTCCTGATGTCGGCATATAAAATCTTAATTTTTACCTGCTCTCGGCTTTCTTGAGCAGAGCATCCCATCTATTCCCGAGGCTATCAATCTCCTTTCCAATCTTCTCTTTATCCACAGAGTCAGCCATCTCCAAAACTTTCCCCCCTTCCTTCTTAATAAGCTCCACTGTGGGTCTGCGGTCATCTAGCAGCTTCTGTAAGAGCTGGATGAACCAGAGAAAAATAAACATATGGGATACAAGGAAATACAATATGCGTAGAACCAACAGCAGAAGCTCCAAATCCTCAGAAATTCCTGCACTCATATTAAAGCCAAAATCCAAAAATCACCCCCCAATTAAGCTCTTACCCTCTGTTCTTGTATTTGTGCTTTGACAACTTTAAATTCTGCTGATGGAGGCTTTTGACTGGCCACCAGCTCTTCTGTGTCTTTCAGCCAGCTGAACAGGGATTCGAGAGCATCCTGAAACCTTCCACAGTGCAGCAAAGCTTCATGAAGCTGCACTGAACGTTCTGCTACCTGAGAGCATTGCACAAACAATATTATGTGTATGTGTGTGTGTGTGTGTGTGTGTGTATATATATATATATATATATATATATATATATATATATATATATATATATATATATATATATATATAAATATATAAAAGATTTAAAAGATAAAGAAACTAACTACAAGATTTTTATGATATTTTTCAATTGATGCTTGAAACCGAATTCCTCTAAACCTTTTTGTTCAGGGTGTTCCATCTCGTATTGGCGTCCTCCAGGTCATGTTCAAGGGCTTTGGTGCTGGTCCCTTTGGAAGCATTCTGAATAAGCCCCTGGCCTAACCAATTTACCTCTTGCAACTGTGTTTGCAGTGACTCAATCGTCTCTTTCTGGAAAACCTGAAATCAGCGGGGAAACATAGAATGACGCGTCAAAGGCTCAATGGAAACAGTGATGTAAATCTCATTAAGACACATAGCTTAAAGTGACACAGTAATTTATTATGGTTTGCTGATTAGTTACTGATTAAAGCCATTCTGAAGGCTTGTTTTAAAAAAAGGAAGAAGAAGAATAAATACCCATTTGGCACATTTATTCATCTGGCACGTGAGTCCCAAGAAAGAATACACTCCAAGCACCCACTAGTGGCTGCCAGCAGTGCTGGGTTTGAACTCGAAGGCTTTTGGTGACTAGCATACAGTATAACCTTAGCCACTATTCTCATTATACTGTACTATTATCAATACTCTGGTTATGACTGGTTTTGTTAGGGGAAAAAATTATATTTGTATACATTCAGTTGCTAGATTATAGGGTACACCTACTTTGCATCTACACTCACTGGGGTATTTTATCTGGTGCCATTTAAGTCACTTTGTAGGTATACAATTACTGATTGTAGCACATTTGATCAGACCTCCGCTTCTCCACCCATCAATTGAAAAGGCACCAGCACCGACCTGATGTTTACTGATGGGACAGAGGCGAGCCAACAAATGGGTTTATAGGCATCAGTCAGTGTCTGTATACCTATGAAGAGACCCAACATGGAAGGTGTACTTGATAACAGTGCCATTTAGTGCACATATAAGGCGTCTTGTATCACAAGCCGGTATCCCTCCAGAGCTAAGCGGAGGTCCCAGAAGATCTGTGTGGACAATACCCACCCTCTCAGATACCTTTTCGCCAGTCTACCATCTCGTAAGCGGTACAAAGAAATTGCCACACACACACACACACGTCACCAACAAAGCTTCTTTCAGGAAGCTATTCAATTATTGGACTGCTGAACGTACACGGCACCCTATGTACACCTACCGACTTGCACTCCAGTAGCACACTCCTTAATTACAACTACAGTTGCACATCTCAATTCACTATTGCAAATGCCTGTAAATAAATAAGTCAACTGAACTTTTGCCAGTGACGTTGGCATTACTGTTACCTTTTTTTTTGCTGTTGATATACCATTTTCACTACTGTTTATGTTTCTTTTCTCATTAAATGTTTAGTACTTTTTTATTTATTTATTGTTGAATGTTGTTTGTTGAATGTTGCTGACCAAGACGAATCCCTGTATTTAAATCATATCGGCTATTAAAGTGGCAAGTGAGTGCATGTTAGTACAGGCCTGGGTCCTGAACTATATCTATATATATCTATATATATATATATATATATCTATATCTATATATATATATATATATATATATATATATATATATATATATATATATATATATATATATATATATATATCTCTCTCTCTCTCTATATATATATATATATATATAAAAGTCAAATTTACTTCACGGACTGAGAGCTCCATATAAATATGAAGCTGAAAATAAAGAGATTCCTTTCAGAGTAAACTATTATTAGAGTACCTGCTACTTTACGGCATTGGATAACTGAATGATGTTTACTTTTACTCAGTCCTTTTACGGCAAGAGTCTCCACTGAACATAGCATACAGTCTAAAACAAAGTCTCTGTCTAGGAGCTGCAGTCAATACAGACCTGTGCAGGATCACAGAAGCTGAGTCACTGACAGATTTTTGCACCAAACATCAACTCATGATCAAGATAAAGACAGAGCAGTACTATCTAACTTCCCAGGAATCCATAAACATGCGTCACATCCACCTAAATAGATAAAATCTTATTTTGAAAGAGGGTTATTGTAAAATACCTGTGAGGATTGCATGCCCACAAGATCCATCTGAGAACATGCAGCTAAGGATGTTAACAAGCTCTCTAGGTCCTCATCTCCTATGTAATTCATAGTCTGTTTTATTCCATTGGCGAAACCTGCCTCCCTTTCCACAGACAACAAGAACTCTTCCAAATCGGCCATTTTGGATTCTGTTTCTCTTCGCTCGTTTTCATAACATTCTGCATCTTTGGTCACGTGTTTCTCTACATGCGTCCTACGAGCAGAGACTGGCTCTGGCTGTGTCACGACCACGCATAAGAGTTCACACTCTTCCTGAGATGTGTCCTCAGGAAGCTCAGCTGTGGGTAGCTCATTGTATCCTGAGAATGTCCTGGTCTGGCTGTCATAAGTAGAGTTTGGTGCTCTGTTTGTTGACCTTGCGGTCATCCTGCCTTGTAATTCGGAGTGCGGCTCACTAGAAACGATGTGTTCGTTTTCACTGAGATCTATGGTATACGTGTCTTTACAATGTTGGTCCTCATGCCTTGCGGAGTCTGCGTAGTACACTGCAGTTGGTACCAAGCTTCTGACAGGGGAGAATGGAAACTCCTCTTGTCCTGAACTGACAGACTGGCCTGGTTTCAGCTCGCCAGATATATGGACAGCCTCAGTGGAAGAGAGGCTCCTGGTACCTGGACCAGGTCTCAGCAGGGCTCGCTGCTTCCGCCGCTCTTGCTCTGTAGTGGGGCTGCACAATCCAGAGTCATCCTCTGAAGTTAAAGAACTGGTCATGCTCCTACCTTGGCCCACTCGCACCAGGGCTTGCCGGTCTGGTCCATCAGCACATAAGGTTCCGTATTCGCTGAGGTTGGCTGGCCCAAAGTTTTTCCAAGAACGCCGGTGATGTGGAGGCTCCTTTTTCTCACCCTGTACCCGAAGCCTACCGAGAATGGTACCAGCTCCTCGAACAATGTCTCCATTAAGTTTATACCCATCGAACACCGTCCGCTCATCCGGCCGTGTCGCTTCCCTGCTGCGCAAGTCAAAGGTGCTGGAGGAGGCCAGGACACCATTTCCACAAAGCGTGGTCATGTCCAAAGTTCGGTGGGTGTAAGGCAGCGTGCCAATGAAGTGCCTGGAGGCCAGACTTCCCTTCGAACCAGAGTCGATTTGCTCATTCAGACGCACTGTGTCATAAATGGACCTCTGGGGAACATAACAGTCATCAATGTTCAGGTCCTCTTCTTCTGGTTTCCCCACACAGGAGGGGTTTTGGCGCAGACAGTCTGGTCTGCTAAGAGGTTTGCCCATTCTGACAACAGCTAACACTTAAGTGTACGTTAAATTTAATAATGAGGTATACGTTTTCAGTGCAACAACCCTTTTACTTTAAAGCAAAAAAGGCTACGAAATCTCCGCACATATCAAGCAAATAAATATAAAATATGTTTTACAAGTAGAATTTCATGAAAATATATAGAATTTTTAACATTTCAAAAAATATCATTAAAATATCATTAAAATATCATTTAAAAAAATAATAATAAGACAAATTCTAAATTGTATTTAAGATGCTGAGAACTGGCTGAATAATATGTTCCATAATACAGAGCTCTTCTTTTAATACACTTTTGTTTCTTTGAGAATATCCTATTTCATGCACTCAACACCATTCGTTTCCACATCTCCTCACTGTCAGAACTTGCCCATTGTTGCTTGTTTCCTCAGTCCTAAGTTCCGGCACAAATACCATGGGGGGAAAAAAGTGCTGGAATTTCCATGCTCTCCTGAGTGGTCAGACATGATCCACAAAAATATCTCCGCTTGAAGGTGACATCCAGCTACAAATCCTCTAATTTGTGAAAACAAAGCGGCAGGGCTCCAGGATAAACACAAAGCTGCTCCTGCCTCTCTTGTGGTCCACCCGGCAATGACATCCACCCTTCTGGCAATGAGCTCAAGGCCCCGCCCCCTCCTTATTATTCTGGCAACATCTGCCACAGCTCCATTTGTCCTGAGAGCACATGTTGATTGGTAGATGCTTGACCCTATTTAAATTCTCCCCCCTCTCTGTGTTTCATTTGACTTTACTTCTTACATCTTCAGCTCTGAGAATATCTATCCCTCCCTCCTTCAGTAAAGCTTAAAAAAAAAAAAAAAAAAAAAAAAAACCTTTAAGAGTGAACAGCTCCCTCCTGCATGACATCACATCGGGCAGAAATAGATACACTCTCTCCCCCCTTTTCTTCTCTTTCTCCAGAATGATCATGCAATGAGCTGTCTACGTGTCTGTATATTGTCTTAATTACTCTGGAATGTTTAAGGAGGTACTGGTCCTAAGTAATAACACTACAAACCAGCAAGCAAGCAGGCTCAGAAAAATTCAGAGCTAAAGCAATATATAAAAGGAACGTTCATTTTATCTCTATTGCTGTTAACTCCAGAGGAGTGAGGTTCAAACACTGGTCTTCTGCTCTGGTGTGAGGAAAAAAGTGTGGCGCTGGCGATGACGAACAGGTGGTTCAAAAGATTTGTGGGATTTACAGTAAGGATGAATCACACATACTTTTGACATAATCCAGGCACTGATTTAAACAAAGTGGTACATTTGCCGTGGCACAGGCTTGCTTGCTTACTGTAAAAATGTATTCAAGTAATAGGATTTAAAAGGTTTATATCTTTATCTTTTACGTCTAATAGAAGACCTCATAAGGTCTAGTGGGACTTTAGTACTGTTGTAACGTTGAATAGCGTGTAGTAAACATATCTATAAGAAGATTAACTATTGTGATTTGATATTACAGGCACTGCAGCTCGAGAGAACGCATGCCAAAGCATACAAAGAGGACAGAAACATCAGCAGGTCTGAGAAAAATAAAAATCCTCTGTCAACAGTCTCTTTCATTGCTCGCACAAACGATAAGACCAGTTAATGAAACACACAATTATTCATGAGAACAAAGCGTGTCCCGAACACTTTTTTTTTAGCGCTCTGCCAGTTTTAGATCATGAATATTGGGTGTTCCTCAAACTGCACTCTGCTGAAACAAGTGAAAGGGGATCGCTATAAAATTCCAAGGTCGTGATCACACAACAATGTGCAGTAGGATTGTTGTACTGGTGGCGAAGGTCTCGTGTTTCCTCTTGGGGGTTTTCACAGAAAAGTCAGGACGATGACTAAGCTCAAATCTGTGCACTTCATAAGGTTTTTTCCACCCACCCGATCATCACCTTTAGAGTTAGCCACCGGCATGATTCAGATAGAAATTCCTTTAGGTTCATGTTAGATGCTGAGGTCATGCACAAGTCATGGATAAAAAAAAAGGGGGGAAAAAAAAAAAGAGCATCTGTTACAAACTCGCCAAAATTGTCTTCCTTGTACTATTTTGTACTGTACGCACAATAAACAGAAAATAAAAAGATGGAGAAAGAAGCTAAAGGAAGTCCTGAAAAGCCACTGAATCAGATGCAATGAATTCGCTGAATAGCCAGGTTAAATGATAAAACGCTGAGCTGAAGCAGTTAGTGTTTACTTCACCAAGGAATTCTGCTGCAACTCATTTTGTACAAATGATATTGAATAGTCTGAGCAGCCGGCAAAAAAAAAAAAATTCAAATCCTGCACTGTCTTATTTTTATTTTTTTTTTTTGTGATTTATCAATCCGATTCATTTCTGATTTAAATGACTGGGTCATGGAGAACAATAACGATTTTGACCCAGCAGCTGACGTAGCAGCGAGGAGCCTCCCAGACGTAGAAGCAAGACAAAAGAACGACAGCATGAGCAGCATGAGGCCCAAACGATCAGCTGCAGCTGATAACTCCTAATACAACACTGGCTACGCGCACAAATGCTCCTTTCGCACACATTCAAATTTATTCTTGTCCATGTTTGTGCTTTACATGTGTTAACTGCTTAAATTATGAAATATCATCAATAGTTTTTACATTGCGTTCTGAAACATAGAGTTTAGAGTATGGGAGTTTAACTCTCACATCTCTTGAACATACCAGCCATGCAGAAATTCCTCTCACAGCAACAGAATATGTTTGATGTTTCGTGGGCCATGAAATATAACTTCCAATCCTGCCAGAAAACCACATGGTCCTAAGAAGATAAATAAGGGATGCCTACGTAGACTCCGGACTTGTGTACTGTTAAAGCTGGCAATAATCTCTCTCTTAGCATGAAGCTATCCTAAAGGAATTTGAAATACAGCATAAAAATGATATGGTAGCCTATTTCATTCGTTTCGATCGCAGTTTCTTCAAAACAAACAAACAAACAAAAATAACAATGTATCCAGTGAGGATAATGTTCCAAAATAGGATCTTAAATTAAACACCGGCTATACGTGACCGCTAAAGAGTTAGCCAGTGGGATGAAATGAAACATTTTAAGCAGTGGGCTGGTGGCAGGGACATGTCTCTCGGACAGAATGAAACAGGGGTACTGGGTCACTACTACACACAGGCCCACATCGACTCCCTGCTGGCTGAATGTTCTCCAACAACAAAGAGCCAATGGGCAGGGACTCTTTTGTTACCACCAGATGCTCACTGACAAACTGAAAGGGGCATCTTATACCATAACCAAGCACATGGCCAAAATGTGTCAGACTATTAAGATCATGTATTAAGGGTGCAATAGTGGATTACTTTATTAATTTTTTTTTTCCCATTTCTTACTTGTACAAATACCATGAAATATATGTAGTACATGATAAAAAAAAAAAGAATGGTTTAAAGCTATGGCCTCAGCGGAAGTGTACTAAGTAGCTGAGAAACCCGCTTGGAAAACTGCCATCGGGTTCAGTGCTTGTTTTGTGTTTGAATGGGCCTCCTGTCATTTTATAGACACCCTATTGGTCTCTGTAGATTCTGGGAGAAGGGTTTCATGAAAATAGGTGGGCTCAAGGAGTAATAAATAAATAAATAAATAAATCATTCAAATGTCAAATCCAGCTACTTTAACTTTAGAGACCTTCCCATCAGTCACATTTCAAAATCTAGTGGAAAGCCTTCCCAGAAGAGTAGAGGCTATAGGAAAGCTCAATGTTTTGGAATATTTAGGTGGCCATATACTGTATATAAAATATAAAGTGACAGACACAGTACATTATAAAACATATAAGGGAAAAGGTCTAGTCCAACCACTGAACTTATTATTATTATGATCACGTTCCTTGAAGCATGTCTTTGAATAAAGACCAAATAGAACACTGCTTCTTGTATTTACAGCATGCCCTTGCACGTTGCATATGTTTGTGCCTGATATAGCATTTCACCAAAAACAGAAAGACAGAGGCTGTTCTTACATGTACTGTAACTTTCTTGCAGCATACATAATATCATCACTATGTGAGGAAAATAAGGCTCATATGAGAACAAAACACTCTGTGTGCACAGTCAGTCAGCTATCATAAGCATAATACTACTTCCACTAATAGATGAGAAGCAAATTTTGTTTCCTCTCATTACGTAAGCCAACAGATCAACACAAGTTGAAATGAATGTAGTGATCTTACCTTGAAACCCTCCAGCTGTTGGTTAATGACCTCAGTTTCCATGCCAACTGGTCCTTGGGATTCCTCCTGCTCTTCTGCACCAGCCATTTTCTTTGTGAAAGTGTCCAGCTTGTGGTAAAACTCCTCTAGATGCTTCATTGTATCCTCAACCTGCTCTTTACTCCCAGTGGCCCGATCCATCAGTTTGCCACTCTGCTTGCTCAGGGCCTCCAAGTCTCTCTTCAGGCCCAGTAGATCTGGTGAGGCCTCTGATTCAAGCATCTTCTTGCAGTTATCTCTGGCACTGGCTGTGCTGGTCATCAGATCCTGGAGTTTTGTCACAAAGTTTTGGAAGGTTCTTTGTTGATCTTGTAGAGTTTTCAGGTCTCTGGCTACTGGGCCCATACTATCCAATTCGTCGTCCAGGTCTGCAAAGGTGGTGAACATGTCCCGAATGCTGTCCTGGAACTGTCCGATGCCCTGCAGTTTGTTCTCCAGTGTGAAGCACTTGTCTTCAATTGCTTTACTGACGGAGCTGTGCTCTTTCTCCAAAGTGTCTGTCTGAAGGAGGAGCTCTATCACGCCTTCAACTTCTGGTACATCCACGACCAAACTTTGTGCTAGGCTTTTGAGGTTCTCGATCTGGTTCTGCACACCCTCTAAATTTTTCTGCTGATCCTTCATGTTAGTTAGGTTCTTGTTACTAAAACCTTGGACACCAAGACCCGATTGGTATTCTAGTTGCTTTCTGGCGCCCTCAATTTGGTCTGAGATGTCTTTGTGTTCGTCACTGAACTCTTTCAACTTCTGTGAGAGCTTCTCAAGAGTTTCTTTCTTGAGCTGCAACCCTTCTATCAACTTATCCACATTCTTCCCAATAACACTCTTCTCTTCCTTCACGTCAGCTACATCTGCTGTGGCCACCTCTAAAAGGCTATCAGCAGCTACGTTCAGCAGCTCCATCTGACCGCGATGTTTGTCCACATCCCTCTGGATGGCCTTTACCTGTGAGAGAGAGTCCTCAACTTCTACAGGATTCACGCTGAAATTTGCCCTGTTTTTCCTGTCTTCACACTCCTGCAGCCAAGTGCCCAAGCTCTCTGCATGTTCTTTGTATTTTTTGGCCCTCTCCACAGCTATATTAAGCTTTTCTGCTCTCTCCGTGGCACCCCGCTTTACTTTCTCCCAGTTGGACCTGAGGGCTGAGAGCTGTCCTTGGAGGGCCAACTTTTCCTCTCCCTCCGTGTTCTGTAGGAGAGCCTCTGCTTCCTGCATAATGTTCTTGTATGGTTCCTCTTGTTGACTCAGTGCACTCTGGATAGCACTGTGCTCCCTCAGACTTTGTAACAGAGTCTCCTCCTTGGTTGAGATTGACTGGGGCCTGGCCTGCTCCTTAAGCGTTTGCTCTAGCCAGCTCTGGAAGTCTTTAGACGTCCGATGAAATTCTTGGGAGCTGGCAAAGGTGGAGGTGAGCTGTTGAATCCGCTTTCCTGGAGAAACAATTAGGCCACAAGGTCAGATAAGCAATGGAAATTCTAAGAGTACACCTGAATTATCATTATCAGACAGACAGCCGTTCTGTTTAACAGGTTTCAACCTATGATAGCTATTTACAGTAAAAACTGCTGATGCTGTTCATGTTCTGTGGAAGAGTTTTAACAGTGGGACAGTAATGTGAATCTTTTGAGCAATAAAAAAAAACAAAAAAAAAAAAAAAAACAGGATGAGCAAAAGTGTGAGTAGTTACTGTGAATGTAAACAATCACACGTTTTTCAGAACACACTGGTCACTGAATGTAATCCAACAAACCTGCTTTGTCTTCAAGCATCTTAAAGGGCTTGGAGACGCTTTCCAGCTGTGCTGTGAGGTTGGCTCTGAGATACTCCTCAGTCACTAGAGCTGAAAGTTCGGAGCAGAGACTTTCTGCCTCCTTTAGCCTCTTCTTCTCTTCACATAGCTTAGACAGGACAGCATTAGTGGCTTCTAGCTGCTTCTTGACTGCGTCAGGTTGTGTGCTGAGGGTCTGCTGGCCGTTCAGCTGTAATTCCATGGCTGCTACACTCTCACCCAGGTGCCGCAGAAGCTCCTGGAACTCAGTGGTCTTACCCACAGCTTGCACAATGAGGGCATCACGCTCAGACAGCTGGCTTGTCAGACCCTGCCACTTCTGGGTAATAACATCCAACTGTTTCTTTACCTTCTCCACCGTAGGGTCCTGATTTCCTGATGCATTACTGATAACCATGGCAGCTTCATTCAGCTGCTCATACTGAGGTTTGCGGCCTTCAAACTCTTTCAGAAGAATCTAGAATTCAATGAGAAATGTTGTACACTATGTTCAAGTGCAGTTCATGTTTCAATTTAAGTTACTTTGTCTCAAGTTTCTTCATACAACAGCATTACATCCAAATATGTAATACTGCCTGATTTACAGATGGCACTCAGCCAGAATACGTTTTTTTTGCCGCCATGGGTACCATGCATTTAGTGTTCTTAACGTCTATAACCACAGATTTTTATGTTCCCAGCTCATTTCACAAGTAACAGTCAACCGCACATTGCCAATGGGCTAGATTTGACGGTTGCAGTGAGTGGAGAACACAAGAAAAACACAATCTCCAAGTTGAAAAACAAATCGTATTAACAGAACCAAATTTAGTACTCAAAAGCCCATGTACGCATGTGTTGTTTAGAATGAATTCAAGCCGAAGAGTAAACGTCAAGATTATGTTCTATGTTTACTTTTACATGTACTGTATAATGCACTACTACCCCGTATTTTATTTGATTAAACTTTAGAAACGGTCATTATTATTTATATCAATGTATCTTGTATTACTTTGTCCTCACAATAAAACAAAAACAGCACAAAAAGGTGGATTACTCTGCATGGGAGCATTAAGGGTGGAAGCCTAGTTGTCTAATATGCATAGTTTACATAAAAAATATTATCTTATCAAAACATGATTTCACTGCTTATGATAAAACTGAATTTAAACAACTTTCTAATGAAGTAGAATGGGTATGTAACGTGAGTATTATGTAACGTATAACGTGAGTATTATGTAACGTGAACGTGAACAATTCACATAGTATTAACACAAACCAATTACATTATGAAATCTGTGGGGATGTTTTCACTGATAAGTAGCATAACTATAAATATTTAAATCTTTAGTATCTTTTATTTTCCATCTATTATCCATTGGACCGTTTCTACCTTTGTACCGAGCCCTCCCCGTAACCATTTGATTCGCATGTTGTGTCTTCTTTGGCTTGAACTAACGTGACTACATTTTGAAAGATGAGGGGAAAAAAAATAAGAATAAATAAGAGAAATTAACCTTTTAAATAACATAAATAAGCATGGCTGACGGAGTAACAGAGTACAAGCAGAAACGGTTTGAGTACATTGTTCTAATGTCACTGCTGATTTTTTTTATTTGACAAAATCACAAAAATAATATTATAATGTTACATTACTATTAATTTATTCCACTATTTGACCTCCACGTCGCACTTCCAGTTGACATCCCATGCGCCACCTGGTGGTAATTTCGTGAATGACTTTCACATGTATCTGCTTTGTATTTACTGCTGTGGCCTTGCGGCAGCAGTACACACAGCTCTAACAGACAATCTGGTTGACTGCCTATTGTATATTTGAACATAATTAAACAGCCCTGCCAACCCTGAAGAGCCATATTACTCTAGTCCCGTCAAGAGTGTGGGTTTTAAAAAAGGCACATTTTTATCTAAGATAGAAACTGGATGCTGTTTGTTTCCTCAAGTGCTTAGTGGTTACTGTAAAACCCTGTCGATGTACCCTCCTGGTGTATTTTTTGAGTGATAAATTGTAGCGGCGTACATTGATGTTAAAATGCGGAAGTCCTAGGCAAAACGAGAAAGGTTGGCAAGGTCTGAGTATTATCCACAACATATCTAATGCAGTAGTTTTCATTTAAGTGCATTTCTGGTGTAGGTCCCCTACCTGGACCTGCTGCTTTTGCGTGTTGAGCATATTGGGATCCACAGATAGAGGGCCCAGAACACTCAGCATCAGATCTTTCTCTTGAAGCCACTGTGAGAGCTGTGGTTGGTTTGTCTGGAAGAGCTCCAGCATGCGAGATGACTCCTCCAGATGCTGCTTCCTGTTCTCCACAGAGCCCCTGACCTCCTCCCATCCTGCATCTGTAACATGGAGCATAGAAAAGGCAACATCACTCAAAATCTGTTACAGGGGAGAACTACATCCAAGGTCATGGGCTTCCCTAACTACAGATCTGATTTTACATGTAGCGACGGTTTATGCAGAAGGTCACAGTGTGAGGATTTGCACCCAGTCAACACTAGGGTTCTGAAAATGATCACACTGGAATATATTAGTTTTAGATTCATTTCAGGAGATGCATACATACCCATCTGTTTCAGCATGTTCTTCCATTTTTCTGCTTCAGGTGAATCAGGGCTTTCGTTTATCAGGTGGAGTAGCTTCTCCCTCAGTTCTTGGTACTGCTGCTGTTTTTGGTGCATATTTTCCTCATAAGCCTTTGTCACAAGAGAAAAAAAAACTGTCAATCTAAACAAGAATTGATAACAAATGTAATCTGAATGCGTATACACACAATGATACTGTACACAATTTATTGAACATGAGAGCACTCACTTTCTGCCGTTCCATTTGCATTTTCATTGAATCTTTGCCTGCTGGCTCAGAGTTCCAAGATACTGCTGTCTTCTTCATGTTCTCCAACCACTGGAGCGTTGACCGAGCCTCATGCTGGACCCCTTGAACCTTCAGCAACAGCGCACTAAGCTCTGTGGACCTGGCCTTCAGCAACTCCCCAAGACTGCTATAATCCTCATTGATGCAGGACATGTTTTGCTGCACAAGCATCAGCTCTGTAAACAGCACCGAAAACAAATGAGTCTGCTGTAGCTAGAACAAAATGTCAAATAAACTGCATTTGGTTTGCTACTTAGAATATGACTATATACAAATTGCATAACCAGCAACAGCTTGGTATTATTCTTTAAGCTTACAGTTGCTGGAGAAACCGTATTATATGGAACTGAGAGCTTTCAGGCAAGATGCATAAAGGGAAAAAAAAATGTGATGAAATGTGACACTGTACATTCTTACCTTTGTTCGTCAGATATGGACCTCCTGGACCTGAGCCATTACTGACTGCTGAACCTAGGGCAGTAAAAGTGAACGCATCACATTTCATCCATTTAAGACCATACTGGAAACATTGCCTTGGACAGAAACAGGCACAATAAGTGTGCTCATAAATTCCTTAAAAAAATAATAATAATCTCTGGGAATACCTGATTTATGATGCATTCTGGCTTTGGCTGGTGATGTCAAAACACTGATTAGGGTACACAGTGCAGACCCTTTGCTATTCATATCTTGGATAGTGGGAGCTTTAGCAGTCCATTCTTCTAGTAAGCCCTGTAGAGAGAGAAAACTGGCTTGTAAAGCAGTATAAAACACCAAAAAATGCAAAATATGCATCTGTTAACTTTCCCAAAATTACTGAGGGAAAATTCACTTTAACGGTATCAAGAAAGAGGAGGCTATTCAATATCATTTCTAACAACTTAAAAACTTTTATCCTATTGCAATTGAGATCTTTGATCTTCATAGTCATGTATATTTAGTTTTTAGGAATTGAGATTTTTTTTGTTTAAAGGATATTTAACATTAAAATGATATTAAAATAAATTCATAGTGTATTTTTATTCATATACATTTCCAGTACAATATGCCTCATTATTAGTCTAGTGTGAAATATGTGAGTTAACTGTCTGTGTAAGTGATAAAAGGATAAGAGCAGAGACATGAAATATACCCTAGATGAGGGTCAGATGTCCTGTGTATTTTTATTAAGGATAATCTAGCACACAGAGCAGATATGGAGCTGTTTGTCTTTGCATATGGGTGCAAATTGAAATCATAACAGCCTCCCTTACTAGGTCACATTCTAAGTATACACATATTATAGCATGAAATCATGGTTTTCATGCACATATTTAAAAAAAATAAAATAATGAATAATAATATAAAACTGCTAATTTATCAGTAACTAACAGGTCAATGTTTTCAGCTGCTGGTAAAGAGGAGAGCTGTGCACTTCTCAGTAAGAATTTCAAAGCAGGTAACACTGGCGACAATACGTTCATATCAATTTGAACAACGTTTATTTAATTGGTCCAATTCCGCTGCTTGAAAACGTGCTGCAAGAAAACCGACATTAACGTGGTTGATTACGAGCAGCTGAATGGAGAGCAGGATGCACAACTGAAAAGAGTCAGTAATTAAGTCCATGTTACAGGGTCAGTAGTAATATTACTGTATTCTGTAAAGCTGTAAAGTGCATGGAAAACGAGAGTGACTGAACATTGGGATGTCCTCCGACTCAACTCGTAGTATAAATAACACCCAAGCATTAGGAAGGAATAGAAAAGGAAAAGAGAACGTTTTTACCAGCTCTGTCCGGTTCTTCTCTCGTATTAGATTATGTTGCCGTCAACACGACGTTGACCCCAAGCTGCATTCATGTCATGGCCAAATTGGAAACATGGCACGACTGTATATGCTGCAATATTTTCTAATGAACGTAGTTGGTTGTATTTCTCTAAATATAATATAAACGAAAGTAAACCACTACAACCCTGACCGGGACAAAGCCCAATTTACACAGGAAGCGGTAAACGTGTCACATCACGCCGTATCCAGTACTATCACATGTTAATTAACGTGGCCTTTCTTTGTCCCGCGAGCTTCACGTCTGCCTGCCTGCTCCTGTCCCGTCCCTGCGTCAGACTAAAAACACCCGTTCCCACGACTCTTGTGGGGTCCCGTGGGATCCCAGTCCCAATTCACACCTCTTCTACGCATTTTTTCTTCTCTGAACAGAAAGAAATAAATGCACTTTTGTTGTGGGAGCAAATATAAGATCGAGCTCAGCTCTAAGGTATCACCTGTGTGGGGAAACAGTGACGAGAGTGCACTCACGTTGACTTTCTTCATGTCATTTCCCAGGCCCTGTTCACTGCAGTTGGGCTGAACCACAGGCACTTGCTCTTTTGTCTCCTCCAGCCACTTCATCAGCACCCCTGCGGCTGCTTTGAACTCACTCAGCTGGTCCTGGCAAGACACCACCTCCTCCTCTCTTTAATACACAACATCCACACACACACACATATTGTTACTTTCTCATGACACAGCAGTATGCCCACTAATGAGGCCAACCATGCAGGTGGCATTAATTATCATTTCTGACATGACTCATTGAAACAAATCTGGTATTTATTTTCACACAATACACAGTTATAACACACACAGTTTAGATGTCAATAATATGTGCTTTATACTGTATCTAGGGCCAGATAAATAAAAAAATAAATAAATATCTTTTTTTTTTTTTTTTAAAGACACCATAGAACACCACTCACTTCTCTTTAACAGTGTCCTTAAAGGTATTAAATGTGTTCGACAGGTTTGCCATCTTGCTCTGAATTAGAGCTGCGCTTCCCTCTGGGCCAGAGTTAGAAATCTCCTTCGACAACGAGTGCAGTGTTTCCATGTCCTTTGCATGTTCAGCCAGCTCTGCATTTATATCCTACAAACACACAGATTCAGAAGGTTTGAAATTACACATGACTATTAAATCGTCTTAAGCTGTGAGAGTACACTACTGGTCAAATTGTTTGGAGACACTTCCCGTGATCTTAAAAACCTTTTGATCTGAAGGTGTATGATTAAATGTTTGAAATCGGTGTTGTAGACAAAAATATAATCATGCCAACATATTCATTTCTTTCATTAGAAAACTAACATTTTATTTACAAAAAAATATATTTTTTAAATGGATGACTTGGAGCGAAATATTCCGAAAAGCAGCCAGTAAGTGTCTGGCGTAGGTGGGAACTCCTTTAATACTGTTTAAAAAGCATCTCAGGGAAATTCTTCAAGAAATCGGTCGAGAAAATGCCAAGAATACATTTCTGGAAATTCTACGCAAAAAGGGGGTCTACTTTGAAGATGCTAAAATACGAAATTATTATTATTATTATTTTATCACAACATAATAGTCCCATTTGTGTTATTCCAGAGTTTTGATGATTTTATTATTATCCTGAAATGTGGAGGGGAAAAAGTACATTAGAGAAATATTCCTTAAGGAAGTCACTTGGGGATTACCTGCACCAGCTGGGAGAGCTCGTTTACATTTTTCCCAGGTCCGTCGGCCTCATAGAGAGCGTGCAAATGTTTCCGCACAAACTCCTGGACCTTCTCAGATGTCTTCTCAAAGTGTTCCACCTTGTCCTTCAGCCGCTCCATCTGTGAAATCTTCAGCTTGTGCTTCTCGCAGGCGCTGTCAAAGCGTTGTGTCAGTCCTTCCATCTTCGCCTGGAGAGCAGCTGCTGCTGCTGGCTCAGCAGTCTCGACAAACTTCTTCACTTTGGCCTTCATAGTGGAGATACTGCTCTGTCTGCTAGACATGTCTTGCTCCAGAGCCTGTGTATAAAAAATAATAATAATAATAATAATAATTGTGATTACATAATAATCTCTGTCTTTCTTGTCCACATAGGCAATAATGCTGCCGTTTCTATAATATGTTTCTTGTCAGTATTAGATGGGAACAAACAAAGATACAATTTTCTTTGAAACATTTAGTTTAAAAAAAAATACTGATATTCATTGCTAAATGAGATCATGTTAAATACTGTTAGCATTAGGGTCGCATAAACTAGCCGACTAGTTGACTGATCCATTTGCTAATCGCTGTTCTGGGGATTTCTACTCAGCTGGAGCGATGTGAAAATCAGTGAAGTATATCAACTGCTATAATAAAAATGTCCTAAGAACTTTCTATTGGTTAGAAAAAGCAACATACCGCCTCCCTGCTCAGTGCATCTGCAATAGCAACTGAGTCTAGGGGCACTTGGGATTCCTCCACAACATTTTCCTCCACCTTCTTCATCCAGTTCATCATCTCATCCAGACCATCCTGCACACTGAGCGAGCGTGTTAACGTCACCTGCAGCTTCTCATTCCGGTCGCTCACTGATTTGGACAAGTTATCGTACCGTTCCGCAATGTCGTCTGGAAACGGTTTAGAGAGAGAGATAAAGTATCATAAACACTGTAGTAGACTGTAATACTGTTTTTATAGAATTATAGTACACAACTACAACATCTTATAAAAGGTCCCCGACGGTCATTTAAATTGAAATATTTGGTTATCAGAGCTCCGTTTACTTTTTATTAGACAGAATTTATTATACTTTAAACGGAGTAGCAGAGATTTGAGGGAGTATGACTCACCAACTGCTTCCCGAATCTCATCCTTGTTGTTTAGCAGGTCTCCCTCTGCTGTGATGAGAGCATCTGCTGTTTTGCGTAGTGTCTCCAGAGCCACCTGATGGCCAGCCGTCTGCCCTTGAAGAGCCTAAGACGGACAACGAAATACTAAATAACATACGCTAATCATTATCAGTATCATCTAGTGTACGGTAAATCAGGAGAATCCTCAAAAGAATTACTGGGACATGGATGAGTAATCGATCACTTAAAAAAAAAAAAAAGTTCACTTTGCCCTCATATTAATGGGCACACAGAATGGCCTACAGAATGAGCGCAGAGCATTAATACAGACAAACTATATCCGAGCAAGCTGGTTCATTTACGTAATCGGCGTTCTCTGCTCCTTTAACACAACCTTTAAGTGGCTTTTTGTGTGGTGTTATGTTGTTTTGAAAAGAGTGTATGTGCATATGGAGTGTTTGCTCAGCTGAGTGATGTTCTTACAGCCCTTTTGGGACTATGAGCAAATTCTGAAGAGTGAGCGTGAGAACCGCATTTCCATTCCATGTTGTCTATGCCAGATGTAAATGTTTTGACTCCAATAACATAGCTGTGAATGATGAACGCGTGAGTTTCATTCTCATGCCTTGGTCTCTTCCAGTTGTCTCTGGAGTGTTTGGGGGTCTGCTGCAATAGGTTCGGACTGCTGCCTTCTCGCCTCTGCCTCAGAACTATCGAGCCACGTCAACAGGCCACTAGAAGCGTCTTCATACTTCTTGTACTTGTCAACGACATCTTTGAGATTGTTTCCAAGCTGGTTGCACTGAAACAAAGGATACTTCATTATAAGTACAAACTATACATGTGCTCAAGTGTTTAAAGACATGTGAGATAGTGGAAAGGAGGGAGGAAAAAAAAGGCTTGTAAACCCCTTAAACTCTTAGAACATTTAGGTAGGACCAGACTTACATTTCTTGCTCTTGTAAGTACATACATCAGCTACAAAATTACTGGTACCCTTCATAAATACTGACTTGGGGTGTTGTACTTGTGTCCCTTTACTGCACGATTTTCATGCGAGTCACTATTTTTTATAGGCATTGCCGATTTATAAAAGATCTCATTTCAAAATGTTTCGGTTATATTTTGAACATAAAACTTTCTAGGCTGCAAACAAATGTGATACATGTGAGTTTGTTTGGTCATTTTTACGTTCTTCCAATAACAAAGGTTTGATTTATTTCATATTTTCAGTGTGAGATGAAGCTAACTAACTGTAAAGACATGTTTTCATAACAATTACAAAGGGGGCCAATAATTCTGCTGCCAATGATATATTTTAATATAAAGTTTCAGAGTAGGTGGTAAAGATGAAAGACTGTATAATAAGCTAGTGATTTAAGGGGTTAATAACCTGGGATATCAGCTTTGGAAGATGTAGTGATACACAGGACTTATTACTTTATTTGCTTAGAAATGTTGCCATCTGTTGGTCAAGAATGAGAAGCACCATGCTAAGAAATACTGCAAGTCCCAAAAAACATCTAAGCAAAGACAAAAAGCGCAATTACTTGGGTGTGCGTGACTTTGTATTGAGTAGTGGTGGAATCCAGCCTCTCCTTCACAGCAGCACACGTTCCTGAAGTGTCCACCTCGAGCGATCCCTGTTTCTCCTTAGACTCGCTACGGCTGCAGGCCTTGGCCACATCAAGCACTTTCTGGCCCGAGATGGTGATGAAACGCAAGTCTCCCTTGTGGGAGATCACGTCCTCATAGAAGCTTTTCTGCTTCTGAAGCTTCTCCTGCAGAACATCCAAGTGGCCAGTGGGGG
Source organism: Ictalurus punctatus (assembly GCF_001660625.3). Taxonomy (NCBI): domain Eukaryota; kingdom Metazoa; phylum Chordata; class Actinopteri; order Siluriformes; family Ictaluridae; genus Ictalurus; species Ictalurus punctatus. The sequence continues at coordinate 6,556,632 of NC_030418.2, read as the reverse complement.
CTCCCAGGTCTGCCAGCTGCTCCTGTGCCTGCTGCAGCCATACTCCAAACTCCTCGTAGTCACCTTGGAACTTGCGAAGCTCCTCCTGAACACTCTGCATCTGCTTCATCTGCTGCTCAGCCTGGGTGAGCGAAGCCTCATAGCGCCCCCTCAGCTCCTGCATATCCTTCTGGAGCTTCTCTTTTTCAGCTGGAGAGAGAATGTCTGCTTGCTTATCCAGCAGAGCCTGGGCAGACTGGGTGGCAATGATTAGGTCTTGCTGCTGGGAGAGGATCTTTTGGTGGTGAGCCTGTAGAGGGATGTTTCAACATTATGTATTTCATTTCTCTATTTCTAGAACTTTCTCAAATTTAATTCTATACCTCCCAGTACAACATGATTAAGCAACTGCACTCTTCTACTGACCTTAAGCCTCTCATATTGCTCATCTATATCCAATTCTTCAGTGTCTTCACCTGACCACTCTGGGATGTTATCTGTAGTGTCCAGTGCATTTCCATTAGGGTCATCTTCCCTTCCTGTTATCTTTCCTTCTACTGGCATGTTTCCATTCTCTTTGGCCATTCCTCCCATCTCTTTTTCTTTCCCGATGTTGGATACCCAGTCTAAGAGAACCTCGATTTTATTTTTGGTCTCTTCAAGTTGTTCCACAGCTGCAACCTAAATACAAATACATATTTTATGTGTATGTGTGTGTGTGTGTATATATATATATATATATATATATATATATATATATATATATATATATATATATATATATATATATATATATATATATATATATATATATATATATTTCAAAATACCTACAACCAGCTAGAATTATCAGTGCTAACAAAAGCAGCAGTAGAAACTGTCCAACCTTTTCTGTCTCCTGCTTGATAACGGTCGTCAAAACGTTCTCCAGTTCTTTCCTTGTTTCCTCTGCCCTCTGGTTAAGCATATTGGCTTTGCTTGTTACCTCTTCCACCTTGTGCTCAAGAGCAGTCACCTGCTCAGGTGTCAGTTTGCTCCGGTTCTCCTCCAGGAACTTCTTTGTGCTACTGATCACTTCGTTCAAGGCGCTTACATTAGCCTGGATGTCTTTCTGCAAAGCCTGATCGAAAGAGAGGGAAAAAAAAAAAGAGACAGACCAGGGGTCATGAATTTAGTATCTAATTATACAAATCTTAACAAAATGCGCTTGCAACCGCAAGAGATAAACACATTTTAGGTTGAGTTATACAGTAAAAAATTTTTTATGAAACAACACTTCTCAGCGAAATACTGTATACGATGCGCACGTGTATACCTGGTTCTCTTGCTGGTACTGCTGGAGGTCGCCGACACTCTTTGCAGCGTTGGATTGCTGCTGGTGGCCGATGAGACGGTTCTCAGTCTGTGTTAGGTCATCACACAGCTCCTGCAGCTTGGTTACAAACTCCTTCTGCCTCTCGACAGCATTCTGGCACAAATGACGACTTGAGTTATAAAATGAAAATTCTTTCATCTTAAAACACTTCAATATTCCACAAAGGTCAACACGACTGAGTATGCTGTAAACATGCTAGCTATTAACAAGATTAGGGTTTTGGGCTATGTGTGACAAAGACAAAAGTTTTCTTGGATGTGTTAGGGCTGACTTGTTGGAAAGCATTCCAAAGAAGATGCACAGTGAAAAGCGCTGGTCCTCTCGAGTAAGTGCTCAACGGTTTCTTGAAGCCTGCAAAACGTCAACACGATCAGAAAATACTCGTATGCTGTGATCATGCAGTGTTATTGTTGTGCTGTTAGGGAAATCGTGCAAACCATGACATCTGAGCATTTCCTACCAACGGCATACTGACATATTGATTCTATCATCAGTAAAAGCATCCCATTCCAACACATTTCAATGAACTCCATGAGGATTTGGAGTCATTCAGACCTGCTGCTGAATCTCATCCACACAGATCTCCAAATGGCGGTCCAGTGTGTGCCTCTGAGTAAACGCTCGCTCCATCAGTTCCTTAAAAGCTCTCTGTGTGGCACTGAGTGATTTCAGCATCTGTCTGCTCTGGGCTGGGTTTAGGAACTGTGCATGTTCAGATATGAAGTTCTGAACATCAAAAGCTGTATCTTCTAGATTCTGTCGAGCGCCAGAAAGGTTCTTCTCCAGGTCCTTAAAAATAAAAAAAAAAGTCTTTAAATGATTGTGGATTAAATGCCAGTATGATTTACACTGTATTAATCTTCTTTTTTTGTCTTGTCAATAAAATGAGCTGAAGGAAATTCTTAGTTAGCCTATGAAATAAATAAAATTGGATTTTTTTTTTTTTGAATGAATCATACCTTATTTTGTTGTATCTTATATTTAACCGTCTCCAAGTCATCTGTGTTCGTGATGTCAAGTTTACATACCATCACACAATTATCTTGAATACAACACGACAGCTTTTCAAGAGAGTGGAGAAGATCTTGAGACGTACATTCTAATTTTGCCTGAAAAACATTCGGACATGAAAATTTGCACCTTATGAATAAGTCTGTCAACACTACACACTATTACATACACTCTAATCCTAAATTAACAAAGGAATATGGTCTACTTCACAGATACATACTGACCTTGGCTGCATCGATGGCCTGGAGAACTGCGTTACGTCTCTCAGATGATAAATGGCAAACATCTGTGAAAGCTGCTTGCGAATCTACAAAAACTGTAGCTAAGTCGTGTTGGATTTGTGTCGGGATGAGTTCATCAGCAGATTTTAAAAGCTGCTCAGCCACCTCCAAATCTGAGGTTAAAATGCCAGGAAATGCTGCAAGCTGTGCCTCCAAAGACTAGAAATGAAAACGTTTGGGATTAGACATTATACAAACAGGAACAAGATGATAAATGGAGATGGATGGAAAATATGTCTAGATAGTAAAGCAGATGGACAATATCAGAAGAAAGCGAGCAAGATTGTGTGAAGCATTAGCCAGAAAAAGAAATGACGCAAATTTGCAATGATGGACAAACCTGAGCTGCTTCTAGTTGGTCTTGTAAACCTTCAATGTGAGTCGCTAAAGGACCTTGGGACAAAAAGTCATTCCTGATGTCTTCAAGTGTGTCATAGTGATCCTGGAGTTTACCGACACATTCCAAGTAATGCTGGGTGGGACATTTCTGCAACATAATCCAAAATAATAATCATTTGTTAACTATTTATAGTAGTATCCAAATTCAAAATGTATCTCAAGTTAAATGCTCACTCTGGGTCTAACTTTGACCTCCTCTGCTTCCTCAATGGTTGAAACATTTGCCTTAGAACACTGCTGATTGGACAAAGCTGAGTGAAAGACATCATCAGCACAATCATTGCTGGCAGAAGCATTGGGCTGACTTTCAATCCCTTCCATACATGAGCCTTCAACTCCCTGAGCAGTGGTTCCCAGCAGACCTAAAATTTCTTTCAGCATTTCTGGTTCTTTGCCAGCAGACATCTCCTGAATCATCTCTTGAAGCTGCGACTGCATTAGCTCTGGACTACTGGGTTCCTGACCATGACCGGCCACATAAGATGGACACTTCTCTTGATTTACACACACTGGAAGAATTCCCTCATGTTCACTCCAATCCTTGAGCAGACTTAGATCTTTGCTCTCAACAAGGACCCGAGTGACAAATGAGTCATGTTGAGTTGCAGCAGTGGGTGAGGTGTCCTCACTGTTGTCAAGGGCTTGCCTTTCTTTGCTCTGGATCTCATTTATAGATCCTTTGACTGCAGTTTTTTCCAGTTCTGAAGAATTTGCACACCGCTTATCTCCATTATGTTCAACACTGTTGGAGTCTTGAGGTGTATGAACATTAAGCAAGTCTTTGTGTGATGAATTTGTTGGAATAGTGGATTTCAGTGTAACAGATTTTGAAGATTGTTCTCCCACAATGTGCGCTGGAGTGATGGCAGTTTTGTACTGTAAGGCTTCTGTATCATATCTGTTTTTCTCGGATATGACAAAGCCTGAGTTAGGCAAGCTGGCGTCGATTGCTGCGTCAGGTACTCCACCTTGCTCGGCTAAGCGTTGCTTATTGTTTGAATCATCACCGAGAGCTATGTCAGGCAGGAACTTTGAGCAAAGCTGTGAAATATCCATAGACTCTGAGGTGTTGATACTGACTGAGTCATAATCACTGATTGTCTTACTGTCAGCAAGACTGGATTGGGTCTCTACTGCTTTAAATGCTGCATGGTCATTAACTGTACCTGACTTGCACTCATGCTCAGGTCCTTCCACAATCACGCTATTAGTACACTGATTCAGATCTTTCTCGTTCAGATTTGTCTGAACAAAATCTATTGAATGAGAAACTACATTGTCTTCCTGATCTTGCATGTTTTCACTTGATTCAGGACTCACATTTGTTTTCCCTGCAGTTCCCATGTCTGATAAATTAAACAATGCGGAAGAGGACAAAGACGGTTCATTATCTGTTAGTGTTTTTATATCTTCTATTGTACTTAAGCTCTCTGAACCTCTCTCGTTGGGGGATGTACTTGCTGTTTGCTGTGGCTCAATGAAAGCACTGTGATCTTTGTGTAATTTCCCCAAGTTCTCTGATTTCCTTTCATCAGAATAAATATCGCTTTGCAATGAAGAGGAAATGCCAGAGTCACTCTGAACAGAACTTCTCCTCTGATTTACCGCTGCTTCATTAAAAGTCATATCCCTAAATCTGGTTAAAGGAGCTTGACATAATGCATTAAAGGCAATATTAAAAGAAATTCCTTCATTAAGATCATTCTCTTTTTCTGGAACATTCCCCAACTCTATACGATTTCTATCTCCACTGTATTTGGTATCCAAACAATCTGAATTATCAAGATGCTCTAAACTATGGGTATGGATAATTTGCTCAACCTCATTCTGTTTTTCTGAATCAAATCCAATAGCTGAAGAAATATCACTAACTGTCTTTAAAAGCAATGTAGTGTTCAGATTAGTGATTTGTGTTGTGTCTGTTAATACATGAGTGGTGACCTCTGTTCTTTCCCCAAAATTTTCAGTACATGGACATTTTTCACCCAGGTCCTTATCAGCGATGGCCTCACTAACTGGATTTGAGTACAAACTACTGATCATTTGGGTTGAGTCGTGTAATAGATGAGTGGCTTCCTCCGTCCTGTTCACTACATTTTCCGTATTTCCGGATAGACAATTGGTTTCCTTTGTTCTTTTCACTTCACTTTCAGTACTTGAACATTTGTCATACAACAATTTGTCAGTGATCTCCTCGCTAACTCTCTTTAAGCTGAATGATGAGTCTAAACAACTGGCCATTTGTATCGAGCTGCTTATAGGAGTGTCTTTTTCTGGCCCGTTCAATATATTTTCAGTACTAGGACATTTTTCGCCAAATGCATCATCAGTGGTCTCCTCACGAACTGTCTTTAAGATGAACGAGGAGTCCAAACTACTGATTATTCTTGTTGAAGGTGTTAATAGAGGACTGACTTCCTCTGTTCTGTTCGCTCCATTTCCAGTATTTGGATATTTTTGACTAAAATCCTCAGAAAGGATTTCATCACTATCTGCCATGAAGGTGAATGATGAATCCAAACTGCTGATAATTTGTGTCAAGTCTGTTGATAAAGAAGCTTCATCTGATGTCCTCACTGCATTTTCAGTATTTGGACATTTCTTGCCAAACCGATCAGTGAGCTCCTCACTAACTGGCTTTAAGGTCACTATCGAGGAGTCCAAACTACTGACCATTTGTGCCGAAGTCATTAAAAGAGGACTGGCTTCCTCTGTTCTATTCACTGCATTTTCAGTACTTGAACTTTTTTCACTTAGGTCCTCAGCAGGGATCTCATCACTATCTGTCATGAAGGTGAATGATGAATCCAAACTGCTGGTCATTTGTGTTAAGCGTGTTGATAAAGAAGCTTCATCTGATGTCCTCACTGCATTTTCACTTGGACATTTTTCACCAAACATATCATCAGTGACCTCCTCTGCATTTAAGGTGAATGAGGAGTCTAAACTACTGATCATGTGTGTTAATCGAGGAGTGGCTTCCTCTGTTCTGTTCACTGCATTTTCAGTATTTGGACAGTTTTCAGCATGGATTTCAGTACTATCTGTTTTCAGGGTGAATGATGAGTCCAAACTATGTATCGCCTGTGTTGTGTTTATTGATAAACTGGTGGCTTCCTCTGTTCTGTTCACTGCATTTTCAGTACTTGGACCTTTTTTACTTAGGTCCTCAGGACAGATCTCATTATTATCGGTCATTAGGGTGAAGGATTCATCATTCAGACTGGTGGTCAATTGTGTTAAGTCTGTGGATAGAGAAGTCCGGTCTACAGTTGACTTCAATGAATTTTCAGTACTTGGACGTTTTTCACCAAATGTGTCATCAGTGATCTCATTAGCTGTCTTTAAGGTGAATGGGGACTCCAAACTACTACTCAATAGAGGAGTGGCATCCTCTGTTCTCTTCACTGCATTTTCAGTAGCTGGACATTTTTCAACAGGGATCACAGCAGTCTTTAGGGTGAATGATGAGTCCAAACTATATATATCCTGTTTTGTGTTGGTGGCATCCCCTGATGTATTCAGATCATTTTCAGTACTTTGACATTTTTTACCAAGTTTCTGAGCAGTGATTTGATCATCATTAACTGTATTTAAGGTGAAAAATGAGTCCAGACTACTGACTATTTGTGCTGAAGTTGTTAATACTTGCGAGACTTCATTTGTGCTTTTCATAGTCTTTTCAGCACTTGGACATTTTTCAGCAAACTCTTCATTTGTGATCTTTAAGGTGAATGATGAGTTCAAACTACTTTCAGTACCTGGACATGTTTCACCAGTAATTTCATCACCTACTGGCGGTAACAATAATGTTGAGTTCAGACTACTGCTCATTTGTGCAGAGTTCGTTAATAGAGGAATGTTTTGCTCCGTTCTTTTCGTTTCAATTTCAGTACCAATCCCCTCAGCAGTTACATCATTTACTTTATTTTCAGTACTTTTTTCACCATTGATCTTGTCAGCATATGTCTTTAAGGGGAATGACGAGTCCAAAGTACTGGTCAATAGTGTTGACGCTATTGATAGATCAATAACGTCTGGTCTTATTCTATTTTCAGTACTTGAAGATTTTTCACTAAAATTTTCAGTAGTGATCTCATCATTAACTGTATTTAAGGTAAACAGAGAGTCCAAACTACTGATTATTTGTTTTGAATTTGCTGACAGATGAGTGACGACTTCTGTTCCATTTATTATACTGTCTATACTTGGACATTTTTCAATGAAGTCCACAGCAGGGATCTCATAACTCTCCTTCTCCAGAGCAGTGATCTCTGCATCACTATCTGGCTTTAACAGGGAGAGTGAGTCTAAACCACTGGTAATTTGTTTTGAATTTGTTGACAGATGAGCGTCTTCTGGTCTTGTTGTTGCATTTTCAGTACGTGGACATTTTTCTCCAAGTTCCTCATGAAAGAGCTCCTCATCAATAACTTCCTTAAAGGTAAATGGTGTTTCCAACCTAGTGTTAATTTCTGCTGAGGATGCTGACAGATGGTTGTCTTCTTCCAGCGTTTTCATCTCAATTTCAGTATTTAGACCTTTATCACTAAAATCAGTGAAGCCCTTTTCACTTTCTGTCTCTAAGCTAAATGATGTGTCCAAGCAATTCGTCAGTTGTGTTGATTGTGTTGCTAAGAGATTAGAATCTTTCTCTGTTTGCTTCACCTCATTTTCAGCGTTCAGACACTTTTCATCAAACTCTTCTTCACTAGTAACTGTCTTCAAGTTCAATACTGATGGATGCTGACTAGTGAATTGTGTTAAATTTGTTAATACAGCGTTGCTTTCAGCTGTTCTCATTAACCCGTACTCAGTACTTGGACATTTTTCACCATACTCCTTAGCAACTATCTCCTCATCGCTAAATATCTTTAAGGTGGATGATGAGTCCACAGTATTGGTGAGTTCAGTTGAAGTTGCTAACAGATTGGTGACTTCATCTGGCCTTTTCAATGCATTTTCAGTACTTGGAGAATTTTCAGCAACCTCTTCAGCAGTGATGTCCTCATAAATAACTGTATTTAAGATGAACGATGAGTCCAAACTACTACTCATTTGATTTGAATTTCTTAATTCTTCTGTTATGTTTCCTGCATTTTCAGTACATTTTCTGTCTTTCTCCTGATCAGTGATCTCATCATCACTTGGTGTCTTTAACGGTGAGTCTAATTCACCGGTCATTTCTGCTGAAGTTGCTAATAGATTTTCAGTACTTGGACAGATTCCGCCAACCTCCTCAGCAATGATCTCCTCATTACTAACCGTATTTAAGATAAACGACGAGTCGAAACTACCGGTCATTTCTTTTGAGGTTGTTGATAGACGAGTGACTACTTCTGACCTATTCACTGCATTTTCAGTACTTGGACATTTTTCACTGAAGTCCACAGCAGGGATCTCATCACCATCTGCTTCGATATCACGAACCATCTTTGCATTAGACAAACTGCAAACACACGTTCCATCAGGATCAGTGGTGGCCTTCTGGGCTACTTCTGAATCAAGGACAAAGCTGCCAATATCATCAGTAATCAAACCCATCTCCCAAGCCTCCCTAGCACTGATGCTCTTTCCAGATGAGTCGTAGAGACCACTAAGTAAATCTTGCTGCTGCAGGATCTGTAAAGCTATGCGAGACGATATGTAGCTTTGTGACACAGCTTGTTTCAGTACTGACATGATCGCGGTTTTATTTCTGATGACACTGTGCATTCCAAGCTGGAGTGCAAGCACCTCTAACATGGTCTCTTCATCAATGAAGCCCTTATCAAAAGCATCATTAAGGTTGTATCGCTTTCCAGAGGTGGCGTCTAAAATGCCCCCCTCTTTAACTTGGTCTCTCAGAAGGTATAACACGTGATCTCTTTCGAGCTTGTTATCATACACACCTTCACAAGAGCACTGTGTGGGGTCTTTATCTTTTGCTTGGACTGAATTTTCTCTGTCACTCAAAGGCGCATTCTTTTCTCCATCTGAAAGCAAATGTGTTTGACTCCCAATTTCGGGATTTAATTGCTGTGAAATATGCGTTCCTATAGAAAGTTGAACTGAGGAATTATGCATCTCATTCGTGTGGTGCTTCGTGCATGCGTCTGTAAACGTATCCTCAACTGAACTTTCATTTATTTTAACCGCAGATGCTGAAGCTTTATATGGAGCACTTTCCAGTGATGTATTAAATAATTCACCTGACCCTGACGTAAGACTGTCAGATTCAATAGCTGACGTTTTTATACAATGATCACCCTCAGTAGAGACCTCTGAAATAGTCTCTTCTGCTATTCTTGGCTCTTCAATATGCAAAACTGCCAATTCACCAGTGTGTGTGATGTGTGCATCATCTGGAAAATCCTCGTCTAGCGAGGACTCATGGATTTTAGCATGTGTGTCAGTTTCTGACATTTCTAGCAGTACTTTAGCCATTTTATTTAACTGCCTATCAAAAACTAACAGCCTCTGTCCTGATTTGGGGTCCATGTAGCTGTTCATCATTAAAAATGAAACAAAAAGTTGTTTGGCTTCCAAGGAAGATGGGGCGTTCGTACTCTTTTCATTAGCTTCCAATCCTTCTCTGGATCTTTCCGAGCCCTCAATTTGAAGCTCACGCATTACTAGCCATGATGAAAATCTGTCATTGAGATCTTCTACATCAGGGAACGAATCTGGTATCTCTATCGTTTTTAAAAAGTCTACTGTGCAAGCGTTGATCAAACCACTCTGTGCAGCAGAGTCAATATCAACTACCTCAGAGTTCTCTGGTATGTAAAATGCCGTTATTTTATGTCGGTTACACAGAAGATCATGCGCCAGTTTCTCAGTGATGATTTCATGCTGTGTGGACCTCGAGACAGTGAGGATTTCACCAGAGTGAGGCCATAGGAGGCCCATGAAACATTTCTGCCTTTCCAGAACTAACAGAGCACTTCTGGAACTCATTAAATCACACTGGACAGCTTCATCGACTGTCAGTCTAGCACCGTTTTTAGGGTTTACAATGCCACCATTTTGGGCTTGGTGGCTCAGAATTCCACTGGCAGTGTCCTGATCGATAAGACCCTCAGCTACGGCCTCTTCTACTGTAAGCTTACAGTTTGTTCTAGGATCGACTATGCCTCCTGCAAAGAGCTGCGCACTCAGCAGCCGGAGCATGGTCTCGCGATCTATCAGACCCTCGTGCATCGCTCCCAGAATGCTGACCTCTCTCCCAGATGTAAACGCTATGCCAGATTTCACCGCCAGCACACGTAGCCCTGTCTCCTCATGCACAATGCTCCTCTGCACAAGCTGAATAAGAGAAACTTTTTCAGCTGTGTTAGGATCGATCAAATCCTTCCAGGTATTCTGTCTTTGTAATATCTGAATATAGAGAGACTGGGGAATTAAGCCAATTTCAAATGCCCTCTCGAGACTTAAACTATCTCCAGTGTATGTCACTCTTAAGCCACCAGTGGCTAGCTGGATCTCAATGACCTTTACAGCTAGACGTTCAGAAATCGCCCCATCCTTCGCTGCAGCTACCATCGGCAAGGGTTCAGAAGAATAACGTGGACTTTGGATGCATTTATTGGCTTCGTTCAAGTCTTGCAGTTGCTTATACATGGGCTCATCCACGAGCTTGTGCTTGAATGCATCCTCCAAGTCTAGGCACATGTGGAATTCGGGTAAGATGAGTTCACATGTTATGAGCTGGGCCTCAAGAAGACTGAGCCCAGTGCAGTGGTCAATGAGACCATTCTGCACTGCGCGACATACAGACAGCACTGCTCCTTTTCCCACATCGAGAACGCCTTCGATGACTTCAAACTCCTGCAACGAAAGGCATCTGAATTAAATGTGCATCGTGAATGAGAAATCATTAACAGCTTTTAGAATTCTTCCATAAATGTTAAACATCTACTCACCCGTTAAACAAGTCTACAGATCATTTTCAACAGTCAAATCAGACTTTCAACAGCCAGAAGAGGAGAATTAAAAGCTCTCATGCATCTGTGGACAGAACTTTCAGCATCTTACGAAAACAACAACGTCGGTTAAAAGGACAACACGATGAGTATTACTGCAGCGTGGCGAAAACCTTTAAAGAGTGACAGCGTAGGAGGTTTGCCGTGATGTAAGAATAAGTAGCATTAAAAACTCATGCTCTGCTATGTTTACAGCATACTCAGTTCACTCTGTACAAAAAACCCCCCACCTTACCCAGGGATGAGTTTAAAATGTTAGCGTGAATGTACATTTGAAACCTTTCATACAGTATCATGCTCAGTGTGCTGAGGCTTCAACATGTTAGACATGCATTGAGAACAGCATTTGTGACTCAGTAACAGGCATTTAACCTTAACGTCACTCGTTTAGTTGCTGCAGAATGGAGTTCACCCGCCTCACCTGTTCAGCAGAGGGTGTCTGGTGCGCACTCATCTGAGAGAGCTCATCGTAGGCCTGGTTGAGGAGTTTTAGCTGTTCTTTTGCTTCACACTTTTCCTCTTCAGACATCCTAATGAGAATAAGAAGATCATTTATACATAATTAAAACTTTCATATAAAAAAAACAATAAAGTGGAAAATACTTCTTTTTTTTCCCCCCACTGCTTGTTATGTCTGATGTGAAAAAAATAAAGTAACATACTTGTCACTGTGCTTGGTCAGTATCTGCTGTGTATTTCTTAATGCTTCTGTTATTTGTTCTTTCTTTGACAAAACTTCTTCCGTAGGAATCTGGTATAATAAGTGAAAAAAGGACTCATTAGCAAGATTTTTGCACTGTTCATAGCTTATCAATTTAAAAAATAATAAAAAAAAAAAAAAAAAAAAAAATATGACATCACATCACATTGTACGCTACAGAATTATAAATGATAAATGCAAACATTTTGACAACTGGGCGTTAACATGTGCACATGGATTCGCTGTGTGTGTATGAATTCCGGTATAAGGCATAGGGATATAAACATTGGTATTTAAATAATATGGAGTATTACTTTGTATGCTAGACTTTATATAGTGTAGGACCACTGGGCACTCTTTGCTCCTTTCCAAGGATGCTTTCATGAATCACAACGGTCATGGGCAATGTAGCATAACAGTGGGGAGAGGAAGGACAAATACACCCTATGCATCTCGGGTGTCCACTCATTAACAAATCCATTGCCATGACAACATGAAACCTAGTGGACGAGGCCTTTGGGTCACTTTTAAACGGGTGTACAAATATATGTATGTGTAATCAATGTGTTATGGATATAAATGAAGGGAAATCTTTCTCATAAATGATTCTTCATGCAGAAAATGTCTCTGCATAAATCTGCACGTGCACAGTGTTGGTTATGTAAAAAAACAAAATAAAACGAATAATCGTTAACTGTCTGTTCTGTATGCTATAGGTTTCAAATAAGATCATTTCAGTTGAAATAAGAGATATGTTTTCAGGCATGATAAAATATTTTTTTAATTATCTGGGGGCAACTGCATTGTTTATTATAATGCTGTAAACACAGTATACGATAATCGTGAGTGTATACTTGATTTGTGTGCTTGTGAAACTCTCCACGGTCATACACTTTTTTTTTTCCACATTTGGTCATTGTACCATGACCGAAGAGGCATGTAATTAATTTAAAAACAGAAAAGTAATACAAACGAATATACACAATACATTTCTTTATTCCAAGTAATGTACATACATAAAAATGAACTCCACACTGAACCGTTCTGTGTGATTTGCTTGAAGTTATTTCCAAGACCTGAAAAAAGTTATTTAAAAAAATACCTAAAAAAAAAAAAAAAAAACCCACAAAATTGCAGAAAGTGATTTACCTGAAGCTTATTAGAGCTCTCTGTGCTGCCTTTGCCATCACCTACAGCCTTTTCGTTTTTGTTCACGTTCGATTTCACATCAGACATCCAGTTTAATAACTTGCTAACTTTATCACTGTGCTCTTTTCTCTCCTCTTCAACAGATTTCTGAATGGCATGGAAAAAGATGTTGTGAAATAAATTACAAAAGCAAGAAAATGTCAACTAATTGCTGTTGTATATGAGTAAGCATACCTCCATGCCAATTTGCTTATTATTATTATTATTAACTTATTATTAACTTAGCTTGAGAATTTAAATTGTAGCAATTAGATACAAATCTAAATAATTACTTGTTTGTGAGTTTGTGGTCTGTAGTTGCATACTGTCAAACAGTATCAAACAAACCATGGAAAATACAGGACAGACAGACAATACACACTGTTTATAAGGAAAAACACCTACTCAGTTTTGAGACATAGATACATATGCATACATTTATACCACATATTCTGTGACTCATAACCCCATTTCATTGATATTCCTATCACGTTACTTGCCAACACCTAGTCATATTTAATGAAGAGCTAGAACTAACATGCTAACAAGAATTGGAAGCTAATAGCTGCCAATTTGCATTCGCACAATGGCGAATTCACTTTCATTCATCGCTAACAACAATCACACAATTCTGTGTCCTTTATTTTAGCTCAAATATCTGTAAATGCTGCTTTAGAATTGATGATAGGTCCAAATATATTGGAAAGACGATGTGGCCCCAATACTATGTGGCTTCATAGCATCAAGCAGAAGGAGTCCAGTATGGCTATCAAAGACTCCTTTCTCCACTGCTTCTCTGAAAGAAATCTTTCGCTTTGTTTTTGGGCAGGTGATATTTTTGGCATGTGGGTGGTCATCTCTCAACTGTGCAGCTGTTGCTTTGTCAATCAGACAGCTCTTGACTCCTTCCTCCAAAGAGACCCTGTTCTGGCTTTCCGGGATTATCAGGCCTCCAGTTGTAAGCTGATATTCAAGACATCGGAGTCCAATATCTTTAGGGAACAGGTTCTCTTGCATTGCCTGACCTACTGTTAAAATCTTTCTAGTTTGGGGATGGATGATGCCATGGTAGGCTTGCTCGTACTGGTGCAGAGGTCGGGCAAAGCTTTCATCCAGGAGTCCACGGTGGAGAGATTCTGCAATCTGAAATCGCTCACCTGATGACGGGTCACAGATGCCTCCAGTGCAGGCTTGAGCTTCAAGGAGTTTCATTGCAGTGAGCCTGTCCACAAGGTTTTGTTGAAATCCTTTGAGAATAGAGAGCCTCTTTTTGAAAGTTACATCCCAGAGTCCTGCGATGGGGCTGTGCTTATTCTTTAACACAACCTTTCTAGAAATCAGAAGGTCGGTAAGCTCACAGATGCTCATCTGACCGCTACGATAGCTTTGAAGTTCGCTTGTTTGAAGGATCTTAAGACTAAGAGCATGTTCGATGCAAAATTGTCGCCCGCTCTTTTGATCGGTTAAAATATGCAAAGGTTTCCCACTTGAGTCGCTGAACGTCGTCTCTTGCCACGCGCTCTCCTGCTGCGAGAGGAACAGGTAGATTCTTTTATCTATGAGATTGGCCTTGTAGGCGTCATATGTCGACATCTCTGCACCAGTGGAACTGTTAATGACCGACACTCTGTGAGTGCTCGCTGGAGTGAAACTGGAAATATGATCATTTCCAAAGGGTAGAAGATAAATGCCACCGTTGACATCATATACGCACAATTTGAGGAGTTCATTATAGTATGCTCTCTGTCCTGTTTCTGGGTTGTGGAAGCTCTTTGGATTAGTGATGGGATCAAATAGAGTTTGAAGGGTGACTTGATTTATGAGTCCCTGTTCAATGGCACAGTCTGGTGGAACCCGCAAGCCAAGTAGTGGGTGAATCAGCCCTCCAGTTGCAATTTGTGTTTCAAGTATTCCCTTCCCTTTGTGTCTATCTAAAATTCGTGCTTCCATAGCTTGAAAGACGGACAGTAGCTTCCCACCGTGCGGGTAACCACTGACTGCTTTGTCAGCATCTGTTATTCTGTCCCTCAACTCTCCACCAATAATGCCTTTGTCAATAGCATCTGAAGCACTGTAGCTTTCACCAGTGATTGGATCAATTATGGCTCCTGTGGCAGCCTGTGCTTCCAAAAACTCGATAGCATACGTCTTCGCCATAATACCTGCCTCTGCAGCATCTATAAAAGACATCTTTTTCTTGCCAGATTCAACATAAATCCCGGCAATTGAAGCAGGTCTGCCAGTGAATTGGGCTAGTGATGCTTGAAGCTCATCCATTGTCATCAATCCAGTTTTTAACTTAAGCGCAATTTCCTCAGTGATTATTCTGGATGTAATCAACTTCTTAATACTGACCCGACCCCTGAGTCCTTGAAGCGCTGACGAGCTCGACTCGCTCGACTCG
Source organism: Ictalurus punctatus (assembly GCF_001660625.3). Taxonomy (NCBI): domain Eukaryota; kingdom Metazoa; phylum Chordata; class Actinopteri; order Siluriformes; family Ictaluridae; genus Ictalurus; species Ictalurus punctatus. Next base: position 6,541,331 of record NC_030418.2, on the reverse strand, counting down.
CTCGGTTTACTTATCTTTGAGGAACTAGATGCACTGTCCTCAAGGAACTCAGTGGTGATGATATTAAATGTTACAGACCGATTTTTCACAGACTCGCTGGATATAAATCTATGTTCAGAACGATTACTTTGGCTGGTAGTGGACAGAGTTGACAGTTGTTCCTGTGTAGATGAATTTAAAACAGTGTTTTCATTTATCCTTAAGTCATGTGATGTTTTATCCAGTGGTACCATTTTGTCTTGTTTCGCAATTTTTAGTTCCTCCAGTACTTTATCCTTCTTCAAAGTAGCTATCTGAAAACATGAGATTAATTGATAGTTAGTTATTAAGTTTTTTTTATTATTATTATTATTTTATTTCCAGGTAAAAGTATAAATAAATAAAAAAAAAACATACAAGACTGATCTATATGAAATCATAGTATCTAAAACATTTATGCTTATTGATATGTACCTCTGAAGTCAATTTCATTTTCTTAAGTTCATCCTCCAGATTTTGCTTGGCTTCTTCATACGAAGACAGTATTTTCTGTGTTAATATCAACTCGGTCTTCAGCTTTGCAAGCTCACCGTCTTTGGCGCACTGATGATTGACTTGATTCACACCTTCCAACTCTTTCAGATGTTTTATCTCTGAGCTGTAGGTCACTTCAAGCTTTAGGTTCTTCTCCTGTAAAGATTTCACTTCTTTTATGTATGAAGCAATCTGGTCCTTTGAGGATTTTGCTTCATTTTCGGCCATCATTAATTTCTGCTTAGTCTCCGTCAACATCTGTCTCAGTCTTGCCGTTTCTTCGGAGTTCTCTTTGCGGATATTGTCTAGTTGCGAGATACTGGATTTCACTCTGATTTTCTCGGTTTCTAATTCTGTAATCTTAGATTTTGCTTTGCGCAATTCAAGGTCCAAAGCTCCTTTTTGTTTCTTGGATTGGTCCAGTTGAGAGGACATGCTGTCAAGTTGTTTTTGAGCTTCCTGTTTGGCTTTCATGGCATTTAAGTGCAATGTTTTTAGCTTTTCCATTTCTTGCAAGAGTTGCTGGTTGTCTCGTTCAATTGTTTCAGCGCTATGTAAGCGTTCCTTTGATTTTCGCTCACATTCTAGTTTCATGCGAGACTCCTGCAATGCCAGTTTGTGCTCCATTTCGCTCTGCACTAACTGTAACTGTGTCTCATAGCCCTTCTTCTGTAGTTCAAGTTTCCCCTTCAGGTCCTCTAGCATTCTCTTACAATTGTCCAACTGGTCCTCTAACATTTGGGATCTCGATTTGGCAGCTGCTGTTTCCTTCTGCTTTTGCATCAGATCTGCCTGAGTGTGTTCCAACTTCATTTTTAGCTGTGAAGTTTCAGCTGTCAACGTTGTGATTTTTTCTTCCGCAGAACCTCTCTCTTTAAGAAGGTTCGAGCATTCATGTTGCAGGTTTGCTGTATATTTGTCGGAATTCGAGTTAATTTCTCTAATGATCAACCTGTTCTTCTGAAGTTCTGTCTCCATTTCTTTGATTTGTGACTGGTTTAACTTCCCTTCTTGAGTCACTCTGAGCAACTCGTCTTTTGTCTTTTTGAGGGTGGAATTAAGTTCGTCAAATTCAGACTTCAGAGCTTGTAACTTCTGGTCAGCAGCTTGCTTTTCCCTCTGAAGAGTAGAGATGTCCAGTTTAAGATTGACCGTGGTCTTTTCAGAGGTGCCGCTCATTCTGCTTATGGTCTGTCTGCATCGTGCAAGTTCATTCTCAAGCTCTCTCAACTTTGCAACGTTCTTCTTACCCTCTGATGATTCCTTCTGTGCTTCAGTCTTGGCCTTTTGTAATGATAAGTTCAAGCTGTTAATCTCCACTTTATGCTCCTGAACTTTTTGATTGGCTAGATTCTTCTCCACAGATATGGACGTCAGCTCTGCTTTCAGATTTCTGATTTCGGTTTCATAATTTGTAATGCTTACATTGAGGGTTTTGACTTTCTGCTGAAACTCGGATGTTTTCTTCACCTCTTCACTGTAGTCTCGAAGTTTTAACTGAAGCTCATGGGATACTTGGGTTTTTTTAAGAAGTTCTTCTTCAATTATTTTCAGCTGAGATTTTGTACTCTCTACTTGTGATTTATATATGCTGATTTGCTGATCTTTGCTGCCAATGTCCATGGTAGCTTTATCAAGTTCAGCATTCAGATTCTTTACTGAGCGGTCATTGTCCAACATGGTTGTTCTTAGTTCTTCTACTTTCTTTGTAAGTTGGGTCACTTGTAAGTCACTTTTCTGAAGTTCTAGTTCAAGGTTTTTGACCATTAGCTGCAAATCCTTTTCTGATCTCGTCTTAAAACTCACTTCTTCTTTGGCCTTCTGCAGTTGCTCCTTAAGATTATCCGACTCATTTTTCAGCAATTTTATCCTTTGCTCAGAATGTGATTTTTCTTGCTGGAATGACTCGATACTTACCGTCAGATGCCTGATATCACCTTCCAACAACTGATTTATTCGGTTTAGTTCATTCATATTAAATTTCATCTGTTCGGCTTCAGCCTGTTTGGTGGAAAGATCTTCTTCTAGACTTCTCAGTTTCTGACAATTCTCTTGTTCACTGGTGCTCCACTGAAGAAGCTTCCCTTGGCTGATCTTAAGTTGTTCCCTTAATCCATCAACCTCTGTTTTATGAAATAGCACTCTGTGCTCTAGTGAAGATTTGTCTCGCTGAAGGGATTTAACTTGTTCTTGAAATATATAGACAGATTTCCTAAGTTCTGAGGCTTCCTGCCTCAGTTCGTCTGATTTCTGTCTGATGCTGTTTCTATCTGACTCCATTTCCACCTGAAGCTTCATCAGCCTATTATTTGCATCATCCAGGAGTTCCTTGAAGCGTTGTGCTTTTTCATCAGCCATATTCTTCTGCATGAGCACTGAATTTAGCTCAGACTTCAATGTCTTGATCTCAGTTTCAGCTTTCTTTTTGCCCATCATGAGTTCATCCACTTTGCATTGTAGGACCTCTGCTTCTGAGGCAGAGATGGAGATGGTGGATTTGTGTATAACTTCCCTCTGCGATTCCCCATGCACTGGTCTATATTCGGACTTTTGAGCCAGCTCTACTTCCATGGTCCTAACCTGATTCAGGAGATTTGCTTCAGCATCCTCCTTGGCTTTCAGCTCCCGCTCCAATGAACGCCTGTGCTCCTCCAGATCTTGGACATTACTGTCCTTACGTCGTAAGTGATCTTCCAGTTTCCTACGGGCCAGAGTGCTCTCCTCAATGTTCTTCCTTAGCATGCGAAGACTCTCCTCCAAGGACAGTTGTTTGGCCTCTGCCTGTTGAATTAACTGACGAGAATTTTTTAGCTCTTGTTCGTTGGCAGCTTTGGATCTAACAGCACCCTCTAGCTCAACACGGTATTGTTGCGCTTCATACTCTGCCTTAGTTTTTTGTACATTCAATTCCTCAATGCACTTTCTCTGCATTTCTAATTCTCCTCCCAGGATGTCCAGCTGCTGTTGTCTGTCGGATAAAGAGGCCTCCAGTTCCAGTACCTGCCGCTTGAGCCTGCAGATCTCCTCTTCACCTGCCACTTTCTGCAGCTCCATACCATCCATACAGCTCCTATATTCAGCTTTGTCCATACATGTCTTCCTCTGAAATTAAATGTAAAATTACCTTCCGTTCCTTAGCATGAGAAAGAAAATACGGCTTAAGGAAGAGCTCTGCCACACTTACCAAACCAAGCATGAAAATGCCCCTCCACCTTCAACAATACAAAATATTGAATATTTTGTATTAAAAACAATGTCTCAATTTAAACGATAGTGTAAAAGGGAGCGGTTTGTGCCTGTGAAGCAGTTTAACACACTTAAACCTCCTATTATGTTACGAGTGAATTTGACCCATTTCCACGTTTGAGATGTCAGAAATACTGGTTAATCTCTCTTTTTATCATTTATTTATTTTTTTTTTTTTTACTTTTCCTCATTAAGGGTCATGAACTTATATGTAAATATTTCTTCTTATGGCTTGACTCGGACAAGCCATAATAAAGGTTTACTGTTTTAAGCTGTTTTTTGTGTGTATTTAAACTGTGGAAGCCATTTTGACCCATAACATAATGGATGCAACTTTTTTTCCCCAAACATAATAGGAGGGTTAAGAGTATCAACTAGGATAAACAGTGTTTTCATAGTTTTCTCAGTACGCTGAAAGGTGTGTGCAGAATGGCAGGAGGTATACTATACCCAAAAGCAAATAAATAGTCATCAAAAGCAACTATTACTGCAGGACAGAGAGAAACAGTTCTATCAATTTCTACATTTGAAGCAACCTAGTAACAAGCATTTCATTATATTCAAGATTATACTTGAATATAACCTGCAAAGCCAGCACACCATAGACATTTCATATGCAGGTAATTGAACATAAGGCAAGTTTAATAGTGAAAAAATTCCATGTAAATCAATTAAAGACACAATCATATGAAAACCCTACCTCGTCTTCTTCTGCCCTTTTCAGAGTTTCACTTGCAAACTTCACATACTGCGTCATAAGAGTGACCAGTGCTGTGTAGCGAGTGCGGAGGTCCATAAACTGAGGATTAAAAGAAAAGAAAAAAATTCTTGTAAGCCTCGTAGCTGTTTTGCTATTTATTACTACCTAGTTATTGTTGACTACATTTCTCATGATACTCGTGATTATTTTCTCTCTCCCTAACCTCCTGCTGAATGGTATCGGATGAGCTCTGCATCCTCCTCCTCTTCACTGGGGACTTGTGCTGAGAGTCCACCATAGCCCTGTAGGTCATCAACTGAAGCTCATAATCCTGGAATCAGAGAACAACACGATGCACTCGGTCTCTATTTCAGTGTGATCGGTTTGTTTCCTTTCACTGAGGTTCAATAAGGTGAGATCAGAAGCCTGTCTTACTTTCAGTCCAGCTGAGTACTGCTCCGAGTACTTCTGACATTCATCAATCTTACTCTGCTTACGTTCAATTTCCGCAACCAGCACCTAAAATCACATAAATATCACAACCTGACTGGATGAATAGCATGTGTTAGGACTCTTTCTTATAGAAAAAAAACTGAGCATTTCCTGAGAAGGCGACATTTGAGATGGACACCAAGATGGATTTCTTACCTTTTGTTGGTTTAGTAACTCAGCCAGAGCTTTGCTGTCCTCTGGCTGGTTCTCTTGGGTTTTCAGCTGATTGGCCTCCATCTCTTTGCTCCACTCATCGAGGCTACTGTACGCATCCTTGTAGTATTTCAGAGACTTGCTGACGCCTTCCAGGTCTCGAAGCCTGACAAACGTTTGCAAATTTGAATATCGGATGATATTTCCATCAGACAAATTATATAGGTATGAATGTATAAATGAGATAAACGTAAGTCGCTCTGGATAAAGGAGTCTTCCAAATGCCATAAATGTAAATTAGGTGACAATATTACTGCAAGATGATTCATTTACTTATTCGCCTGACTGACCTGTTTTCAATTTGAGAGTGGACATTCCGCCATCTCTCTCCAAGCTGCTCAGCTTTCTCCTTGTGCCAGTCAAGGTCAAAGTCCCTCTCGTTATGGGTTTTGAACATACGGTCACTGATGGCTCTAGCTTTCTGCAGTTCATCCTCCAGGTCATGGAAGACATCTCTTCGGTCATCTATCTCCGATCTCCATTGCTGAAAATAATCGCACTTGGATATTAAGGGAAAAAAAGGCAACTGTAAACAAACAGTGCAAAGACATATTTGTTTAGACTACCTACCTTGAGAGTGCTCATAACGGCGTCGATAGACCTGATGTCACCATTGACCGCATCTTCGTCGCACAGTTTGCCCTCATACAGCTTGACCAAAGCCTCAGCACCCTGGCTGTGTTTCACCGCCAAACTCACGGTCTTCAGCCTGTGACGTGTCAGCAATTTAGAACATTTAGCTGGTCTAAAACTGTTCATGATGATTTATAATCGGTAAAATTGTACAACACCAATTCCAAAAAAAGTTGGGACGCTGTGCAAAATGTAAATAAAAACAGAATGCAATGATTAGCAAATCTCATAAACCCATATGTTATTCACAATAGAACTTGATCTTAGAAAACACATCAAATTGTTTAAACTGAGAAAATGTACCATTTTAAGGAAAAAATAAGGTCATTTTGAATTTGAAGGCTGCAACAAGTCTCAAAAAAGTTGGGACGGGGCAAAAAAGGCTGAAACTTCTTTGAGACGTGTTGCGGCCTTGAAATTCAAAATGACCTTATTTTTTTCCACATTTCCTCAGTTTAATCATTTCACATGTTTTCTGTGTTCTACTGTGAATAACATATGGGTTTATGAGGTTTACAAATTATCGCATTCTGTTTTTCTTTACATTTTACTCAGCGTCCCAACCATTTTGGAATTGGAGTTGTACTTCCAATCACGTCAGTAGATGACACTCACTTTTCCAGGTAAATGGAGCACATGGAGTAGACCTGAGCCATGCTCTGAGTGAGCACGTTGAGCTCAGAGGACAGCGTGGGCACCGAAGGAGAGTTAGCAGCCTGCCTGAGGAACGTCTCGCACTTCTCCTTTAGCACCTCGAGATCCTCGTTCAACCGGTCTAACTCTGCCTTCTTCCTCTGTGGGGATAAAACGGAGACAGGGGTTGGGGTGGTTTGTGGAGACGGGCTCGCCGCTGAAAACTTGAATGCGTGAATGAGAATAGCTGCATGAGCGTGAACGATAAAGTTGGCCTCGCGAGAAGACGTACCTCCTGATCAATGACGCGCTGCATAATGGCCTTCGGGTCATCTCGCTCTAGAGGGGAGCGGATCTGCCGAATCAGTTGCTCCTCGTGGGCTTCCACGCGCATGCGAAAGTTACGCACCTCAGATATGAAGAGGTTGTACACTGATTCCTCGTGTTCCTCTGTTGACCACATGAAGGAGTTTCTGATTAAAGGGGTGATTTTTAAAACTACTCACGAAACTATATCCTAGTGTTATTTACTCTTAAAATTGTACGTTATCCTCTAAACAATCATGTAAATGATGCATTATGGAACATCATAGCCTTACACGAAGCTGAATAAAGAATAATTCCACAGGATTTTTTCTATGCCATTAAAGGGGCATAATGAGATAAACATTTTATCGAGAACTGAGTGATTGTGTGATGTTTACCTCGCTCTGCAGACTTGAGCAATTCCTCATAGTATTCTTTTGAAGCCAGCACCTCTCTCTCTAGCTGAGTGCAGTCTGCCACTGTGAACACCTCCGATTCCTCACTGTCCTCCAGGAACTCCTCAAAGTGGGACTGCAAGCTGCTCAGGACCTGCTGGTGCTCGCCAGGTAACATAGTCTTAATCTGAGGAGAACAGTTTATGCCAAGTTCATTTTGGTTAGCAAAAATTTTTTAAAAAAATCATTGTTAGCATACCTGACCCAACAAGTTATGATTACATTTAATAGACGGCATGTACGTACACCTGACTGGTAAATACTGCTTTACGGTGATGAAGTTAGATCAGAACTTGGCATGCATGCATGTGATCTTCTCTTTGTGTTTTTACTTATCCGTCCCAGGTTAATTCAGACATTTATGCAGAAAAACATTCTTACAGAGGCGACGGTGCTTTTGCGGATGTTGCGGATATCCGTCATCAGGTAGTGCCAGGACACCACGCTCTTCATGTTCACGTGAGAGCTGTGCCACAGTGCGAGAACTTTCTGGTACAGCTGCTCGATCCTGATCAAAGTAAAAAAAGATATGAAATGCTGAGACATAGGCACGAAACCTGTTCACGTTAAAAAGACACGTGAGGTCACAGAGCATTGTGTTGCCTGTACACGAAGCAAGGTAAACCGATACTGTGGTTAAAGGGGAGTGGTGCAGGAAAACACAGACTTTTTTTTTTTTTTTTTTTGGAGGGATGGAAAGAATTGCTAATTGTGTAGTGCTCACCTGCTGGCCATCTCTGCTGCCTCCTTATTGGGTGGAGGCACAGTAAAGCAGACAGAAGGCACCATGGCCTCATTCCCTGAAGGGCTGATCACCTTCCATTTAGCTCGGTGAGAGTTACTGGCCAGCACACACTCATCATCTTTGTAGATAGTAATCTGTAATCAGAAATAGGACTTAGCAAAAAAAAAAAGATGTAGGACAACAGAAACTTAAGGACATGTTTCTAAAGGGAGTCACCTCGATCTGACGGTATTCACAGATGGCCTTGACGGGTAGGGAAGTTCGGACAGGGTTCTCTGGGTTGCGGGGCTTAAGTTGAACAACAGACTTGGCCTGTCCTACCAATCCAGCCACAGTGCTGCGGTACTGAAGAAGCTGCTCTTTTTCATCCTGTGGTGACGACGACATATCATATCTCAGATTGGAAAGGTTACTGATGATAACCCCTGTGACACAGTGTATAGTGTTTTGCAAGATTACTAACCATAGACTCCTGAATGAGATCCTCCAGTCTATGCAGACTGCTAGTACGGTCACACCCATACTTCCTTGTAATTGAATCCTGAAGGCTTTTAAGGTAGTCCATAGACTCTCTGGCAGCATTGAAAAACTATTAGGGGAGCAAAGGCTCAAATCAGACAAAACCAGGAGGGGAAGAAAAAAAAAAAGCAGCAGCAGTTAAACCACAAAACAGACGGTCACCTACCTCAAAGTAAGTCATATTTTCTTTCAGGTGCTGCTCCACACAGTAGCAGAGCTGAAGGATCCAGCTCCATTGTGTTTGCATGGCAGCCTTATATGCCTAAAAATTACCAGAAGACAACGTGTAGATAAATCATTTCATTTGTAAGAACCCATCCTGTTTTGAATCATATTTTCAGCATCAGACAAACAAAATAAATAAAAAAGCGAACGCACTTGTGTTTACACAATTCTGCTTTACCTCAATAGTAAGCCTAGCTGGATGGTTCTGTTGTAAAAGGATGTCAGCTTGGTCCTGCACAGACTTGATCACCCCCTCCTTCTCATCCAGCTCTCTCATCAGTTCCTGTGGTGGTGTAGGGTGAGGCAAATTACTACCGTTTTATGGGTTTCTGGCAAGTTTCAAACTATACTGGCACAGAGGTAGAAAGTGTTTTCATGCAAAACAAGCGAGGAGACAGGGTCATGGATGAATTCCTAGGCTCAGAGTGTACAAAGCTACTTTCAGAGCATAATTCCACATAGGTGGGAGTAGTAACTACATCCCCACCCCCCAAGTTAGAATAATAGTAAAAAAAAAAGTCATCAAAACTCTAGAGTAACACAAATGGAACTCTGGGAGTTATGTTGTGAAAAAAAAAATCCAAAATAAATAAAAATAGTTTAGTTTTTTTTTTTTTATCATGTTCAAGGTAGACCCCCTTTTGGCCTAGAATTTCCACAAATGTATTCTTGGCATTTTCTCGACCGATTTGTCAGAATCCCCCTGGGCTGCTTTTAAAACAGTATTAAAGGCGTTCCCACCTATGCTGCACACTTACTGGCTGATTTTCAGAATATTTCCCTCCAAGTCATCCGTTGAATTTTTTTATTTTAAATAAACATTTAATCATACACCTTCAGATCAAAAGGTTTTTAAGATCATGAGAAACATTTCAGTCAAGTGTCTCCAAACTTTTGACCAGTAGTGTACATTATACAACGCCCCACTCCAACCGATTAAAAATGACTGAGGCTGACTAGATCGATAAAAAGCAGATTAAAAACAGAGAAAAGATGGGAGAAGGAAACCGTTCATAGCAAAGATGTGTGGACTCACAGCATGGTAGTCCTTCTTCCTGGAGATAATGCTATTGCGCTCACTCCAATCAAAGGCTACCTCCTCTTCCTCTTTCTCGTTAAGCCAAATTAACTCTCGGGTGGCATGCGACACAAAGCTACGCAGGCTGTCCAGGTGCTTCTGCCTCTCTTTACTAGAGCTCTGTAGTCAAAGAATCATGGGAAATTAGCCGTAAACTAATTCCTAAGAACGTAAGAAATTTTGCGCCAAATCTGTGGTATTTATTCGATTCAATAATAAAATGTATTCAAGGTTGTTATTATTGCGTCATACTCACAATTAGCCTCCCGTACTGGCTTTCTAAAAGGTCCAGCTTGTCCGAGTAACTCCGTTTCAACGGGTGCGTCATCTGAATCTAAAAAGTCAAATAAGCATTTTATATTTTGAGCAGTCCGTATCGCTTTGAACAGCGTAACAGCACAACGGAATCGAAACGCACCTCGCTCATTTTCGCTTCCTTAACGCTCATGTGGAAGTCTTCGATGGCTTTGTGAACATTTCTGTGATTTTCTAAATGAGACTCAACAGTCGGAAGATCAGATCCCCATTCGCCTTGATCGAGTTGTACCTTAAAAGCGTAAAGAAACATTTTCCTTCCACCAACACATTATTACAAATACATAAAAACAAACAAAATTATATTATGTTATATATATATATATATATATATATATATATATATATATATATATATATATATATATATATATATATATATATATATACACACATACATGCATACATACATACATATATACATACATACACACATACACACACACACACATTTATATATATACACCACACACACACACACACATTACCAAAGAGAATTCTCACCTGCATCTCTTCCACCCAGTTAAGCAAGTCCTGGACAAACTTCATGTTGACGTCTTCCTCAGACAAGCTGGGGTCAACTAAAGAAGCTTTGTGCATTGGCTTGCGGATTTGCATGTGTTTCATGTGCTGGAGAATCCCTGGCTCCATGGAACCTCCGACTCTCAGGGTAGACTGCAAGCCAGGTATCAGAGACGGGGTCGATCCTGGGGTCATGGCTGGGGTCAGTGCCGGCGTCATGGCAGGGGAAAAGCTGGAGGAGAGGGCAGAGCCTGATGTGAGCACAGGACTTAGACCCATATTCAGGTTCTGAGAGAAGCCGGAGTTCAAACTCTGTGTGATGCCGGAGATCATCATCTTGGTCTGTTCCGTGCTCAGACTGCGTTCCTTGCTGTACACCGAGGAGCATTCCGATCTGAGGGTCAGCAGGTCATCACGAAGCTTGGATACCCTATAATAAAAACCTAATTCAGACTTGTTTATCCGCTTATCTAATCGTGAACAGTCTAACTGCTGATTAAAGAACGCAATCAAATTACAGCTGTGAATTTTAGCAACGGATGCAAGAACTTTGCCAGGGTTTCTCACCTTTGAACAAGCTGATCTGCCAAGTAGAACTTCCCATCCAGCAAAATCTGGATGTCGACCACTTGCTGCCTCAACAATGTTTCACATTCCAGCAGGTGTCCTGCAATTTCAGGCTCATTCTGCAACTGGATCCCAGACTCTAACCTTTTTATGTCCTGGAGGAAAGATTAGCATAAACTTAAGTTGACTTCCCGTGCAGAACGATAGATTTCAGGGACGTTCCGATTTTCCCAATACTTACCGATTGCAGAGATGCCCGTGCTAAGGCTAGTTTGTCTTCTCCAGCCACACAGTCTCTCTTAACTCTGTCTGAGATTTGCTGCAGCATTTCAAGTCTACAATTATAAAAGATGACAGAAGACATTTAGCTGCATGCGAAGTCAAAATATCACAGACTGCCATTTGCTCAAGAAGAGGGTACCAAGAGTAGCCCTGTGAGATACCCAAAATCACAGACGTACACCTCACCTTCCTCCATACGCAGAGTAGTTGTTGAGATAGAACGGAGTGCTGGAGAACGGCTCTTGTGCTCCAGATAACAAATTCTCAGCTGAGCCGAGGCTCGTCATAGTGCTGTTGCTCACGGATGACCCCCCACTACTGCGATAAACCAGGTTGCTATTCATGATAGCCAGGCCACCCAAAGGGAACAGCGTCTACCACACCGCCATCCGAGACATAATCCTCACAGTGCTACCATTCTGCTAGCACGGGGCTCTATCCACTGGCATTTATAAGCTCACGTGCTGCAGCAGAAAAGCCAGCCCCACCAATCATGTTCTCCTCTGGTGAAAAACACCTAACATTCTTCTCAGACAGATGAGTCCCTTACAAGTTCAGACACTTACAGTTTGTTTCAAAGAGCGTGGAATGTAATACCAAATGTGACACACCCACCTTTTCCATCCTTCTCGCTCAATAGGCTTATTTAGCTGTTTTTTACTGGACAGCAGACATATAATTACGAAGCTTAATGTCCATATAAGTATCAACAATGGAGGTCCTGAACAAGACCCAACACAGCACTGCTTCTAAACATGACTTAGATTACCCCTGATATGAGTCATATAACTGCAAAACACTATCCAGATCTATCCCTGTAAACAAACCCAACCCAGAGCTGTATCAGCAAGCAAATTACTATACCCAAGGGCACGGATTTAAAACTGGAAGAAGAAACCACTGAAAGAAAGCAATAGGCAAATCCCTTACCCCCATATATGATATAACTAGCAGGAAAAAAAACAACAAAAAAACAGCAAAGCATTTCCATGTTCACATCGATCACGCTTTTGTTTCACTCAACCGAACCAAATTTCCTCACAGAAATATTCCAGACCTTCTCAGTGCATTTTCCAGATTGACAAATACGGAATTGTCAAAATAAACTTAGTTTACAATATTAGTGCCTGGAGTCTTACTTCGACAATAAGCTCTAATGATGGAGAAATGAAAGTAAAAAAGATTCATACCTGTCGACCTCAGGCCTTAGGCTCTTTTCTCTCTCAAGCATGGCCACGATCAGCTTGCCCCATTCCTTCTCCACATCGTTAGGGTGGTAACCCTCCGGCAAATGAATGCGACCAAACTCAATCCACACCTGTATCGTTAAGAGCACATCTTAGAGATCTTCCAGAGGAATCTTAATCCAATTCTATGACCAAATCCCATAAAAATTGAGAAGAATTATAAGTATAATAGAATCTTTTGAAGCATACCAACCTCTAACATTTTATAAAGATGCTTGATTTTGGTCTTTTCGTTCTCCTTTGGTGGGATTTCACTCTCCTTGAAGTGCAGGTATTGCAAATAAAGTGCCTATAAAGACCAAAGAAAAAAAAATCATTAGCAGCTTGGTTTACAATTGCTTGTCTTTCTTCCTTTTTTTAAAATCTGCATTCTTATTAAAGATATATATATATATATATATATATATATATATATATATATATATATATATATATATATATATATATATATATATATATATATATATATATATAAAAAAATCCTTATAGCTGATATTCACACACACAAGTGCAGCAGAGCTCCACACCTGCCCGAGCAGAGGCTGATCTGTACTGATATTTAGTCAGGCGTTAATACTCATTAACATCTGAGGGACGCTTCATATTCTCAGAGTACGCTGGCACTATGCCCCAGGCTTTCATAATGAGAGCCAGCCACACGGCAAATCTCACCAGCTCTCACACACAAGTGTAGGTAAAACATCTAATCTTTCTATTCGGAATAAGTCTAGCGTTCTAATAAATCCATTTTCGTCTTCTAAATCCACACGCCTCTTAACATAAGGTCGCCTTGCAGACATCCTGATAATGTTCCAGGCTGCAGAGATGCCTGCCTCCAAGGCTAATCTGTCTTCTCCAGCTACGCAGTCTTGCCGATTTGCTGCAGCAGGATATGTGGTGCCTTACCTTAAGTTCCACAGGGTTACTGGGAAAGTTTCTGTCGGACATGACGGACACATGATGTTTGATCCATTGGCTGAGGTAATTGATCATATTCTGGTATTCCACCCATTTGACATCGACCTCCTGCAAGAAAAACAAGTAGTTCAGGATATTTTGACCTGTTTGACCTGAATGCAAACCCTACTTAAAAAAAAATTTTAAATCGACTTAATAAATATTATTATTACTATTATTATTATTTTAGGTTTCACTCTAGTAACAGCCATTCAAGCTCTTGTTTGACTGTGAGGTGTGCAACAATGCTCTGTAGCCAATCATTTGGCAAAATCTCCTGTGTAAAAAGAATGAACCATTGTCCCAAAGCTGCCAAGCCACTAGCTCTGTTTTGGGCCGTAATATAAAATATAAGTTAACCTGGGAAAACAACTACTAACTGAAATAACAGTAAGGTCCGTGTCACCACATGACCAGGTGCACTGATTATTTAGGAGTTGTTAAATATTAGAAACGCCCATGCTTTTTTCATAATACACGTCACACGTTGTTGAACGTACATCTTGCTGCTCTTTACTCACGTTTGCACCGATGCCCTCAACACCCTCCGGTACTTTAGGAAAGACGTCATATAACGTTGATACGTAGGTAATGACTGACTTCTCATCCGGAGATGTGACATCCACATCTGTTCAACAGGAGAGAGAAGTTAGAGCTGCATCTAAAATGAGATCGCACTTCGAACAACAGACAAAACAGCACTCGAACTCCCATGAACGAAACCCTAAATTGGTAGTTTCTTCATGATACAAGTGGATACATGTGGAAACTGAGAACTACTTGAAGTGTAATTTTACTTAACGACAATAAATGATGCAGAGCAAGCTTAACAATCAGCTGATTTTAGAAGCTCCCATTCTAACAAGGATCACGCACTATAAAAAGATCATAATGGACACCTGTGTCTATGAGACTTACCCTCCGGATCCAGCAGCCGAGCCACACCCAGCTGCTCAGCCACAGAGAACGCATGCTCCAGGTTTGATCTGCTACACTGTGTTGATACTTTGCTCATATCCACCAGGTCAGGCCTGACGAGAAATAAATTTGTCTGATTAGCTGATGCTGCTAGAACTAACTAAATTACTACCGTCATATTCATAACGTTATGTCCTGAATTCCCCGCTCTCAGCACACGGTGAGCACTGTTTGCGCTTGCTCGTTGTTTTCCATGTGTTTTTGTTTTGCTTCGAGTCCTGCCTCCACCTCAGTCCTGTCACTGGTAGGGTTGGTTACCCTATTGTGTTCGTCTGTTCCATGTTAATCCCTTTGTTAATACTTTGTCTATTTATATTTTGTTGTGTCTTTAATATTTTCACAAATTGTGGAT